>NW_026110364.1:0-37500 GCF_024679095.1 Eriocheir sinensis | reverse complement strand
ACCCTGTCCGTTAGTGTGTGTGTGTGTGTGTGTGTGTGTGTGTGTGTGTGTGTGTGTGTGTGTGTGTGTGTGTGTGTGTGTGTGTGTGTGTGTGTGTGTGTGTGTGTGTGTGTGTGTGTGTGTGTGTGTGTGTGTGTGTGTGTGTGTGTGTGTGTGTGTGTGTGTGTGTGTGTGTGTGTGTGTGTGTGTGTGTGTAGCTAAGGAGACAGTTCAAGGGCGTAAAGAAAAATATAAAAAAAAAAGCCCGCTACTTACTGCTCCTGAATAGAGGTCAAAGGAGTGTCCAAAAAGAGAGGTCAATTTCGGGAGGAGAGGTGTCCTGATACCCTGCTCTTGAAAGAGTTCAAGTCGTAGGCAGGAGGAAATGCAGATGAAGGAAGATTGTTCCAGAGTTTACCAGCGTGAGGAATGAAAGAGTGAAGATGCTGGTTGACTCTTGCATAAGGGGTTTGGACAGCATAGGGATGAGCATGAGTAGAAAGTCGTGTGCAGCGGGGCCGCGGGAGGGAGGAAGGCATGCAGTTAGCAGGTTCAGAAGAGCAGTCAGCATGAAAATATCGATAGAAAATAGAAAGAGAGGCAATATGGCGGCGGAATTTGAGAGGTAGAAGACTATCAGTATGAGGAGGAGAGCAGATGAGACGGAGAGCCTTTGACTCCACTCTGTCAAGGAGAGCTGTGTGAGTGGACCCCCTCCCCCCCCACACACACACACACATGAGATGCATACTCCATACGAGGGCGGACAAGACCCCTGTCAATGGATAGCAACTGTGCGGGGGAGAAGAACTGGCGGAGACGGTACAGAACGCCCAGCCTCGAGGAAGCTGATTTAGTAAGAGATGAGATATGAAGTTTTCAGTTGAGATTTTGAGTTAAGGATAGACCGAGGATGTTTAGTGTTGAGGAAGGTGATAGCTGAGTGTTGTCAAAGAATAGGGGATAGTTGTTTGGAAGATTGTGTCGAGTGGATAGGTGGAGAAACTGTGTTTTTGAGTCGTTGAAGGACACCAGGTTCTTTTTGCCCCAATCGGAAATAATAGTAAGGTCTGAGGCTAAGCGTTCTGCAGCCTCCAGCCTTGAGTCGTTAGGATCCTGTAGGGTGGGTCTTCTATTAAAAGAAGTTGAGTAATGCAGAGTGGAGTCATCGGCGTAAGAATGGATAGGACAGTTCGTTTTGGAAAGAAGATCATCAATGAACAACAGAAAGAGAGTGGGAGATAAAACAGGACCCTGTGGGACACCACTGTTAATAGGTTTAGGGGAAGTACAGTGACCGTCTGTCACAGCAGAAATAGTAGAACGGTCAGAAAGGAAACTGGAGATAAAGGTACAGAGAGAAGGATAGAAACCGTAGGAACGTAGTTTGGAAAGCAAAGATTTGTGCCAGACCCTATCAAAAGCTTTTGATATGTCCAGCGCAATAGCAAAAGTTTCACCGAAACGGCTAAGAGAGGATGACCAAGAGTCAGCTAAGAAGGCTAGGAGATCACCAGTAGAACGCCCCTTGCGGAACCCATACTGGCGATCAGATAGAAGGTAAAATGTGTGTGTGATAATATTATAATGATATTTTCGTTCTATCTGTACCTCTCTCTCTCTCTCTCTCTCTCTCTCTCTCTCTGAAGCCTTCCAATCAGCTCACCTCCACTCTTCCCCCACGTTCTCTCCCCAAAGTGTACCCTCCACTCTTCCCACGTTCTCTCCCAAAGTTTCCCCTCCACTCTTCCCTCACGTTCTCTCCCCAAAGTTTCCCCTCCACTCTTCCCTCACGTTCTCTCCCCAAAGTTTACCCTCCACTATTCCCTCACGTTATCTCCCCAAAGTTTCCCCTCCCTCTTCCCTCACGTTCTCTCCCCAAAGTTTACCCTCCACTCTTCCCTCACGTTCTCTCCCCAAAGTTTCCCCTCCACTCTTCCCTCACGTTCTCTCCCCAAAGTTTCCCCTCCACTCTTCCCTCACGTTCTCTCCCCAAAGTTTCCTCCCACTTCCCTCACGTTCTCTCCCAAAGTTTCCTCCACTCTTCCCTCACGTTCTCTCCCCAAAGTTTCCCTCTTCCCTCACGTTCTCTCCCCAAATTTTTCCCTTCAGTCTTCCCTCACGTTCTCTCCCCAAAGTTTCCTCCACTCTTCCCTCAAGTTCTCTCCCAAAGTTTCCTCCTCTTCCCTCACGTTCTCTCCCAAAGTTTCCTCCACTCTTCCCTCACGTTCTCTCCCAAAGTTTCCTCCTTCTTCCCTCACGTTCTCTCCCAAAGTTTCCTCCACTCTTCCCTCACGTTCTCTCCCCAAAGCTTCCTCCCTCTTCCCTAACGTTCTCTCCCCAAAGTTTCCCTCTACTCTTCCCTCACGTTCTCTCCCCAAAGTTTCCTCCACTCTTCCCTCACGTTCTCTCCCAAAGTTTCCCTCCGCTCTTCCCTCACGTTCTATCCCCAAAGTTTCCTCCACTCTTCCCTCACGTTCTCTCCCCAAGGTTTCCCCTCCACTCTTCCCTTACGTTCTCTCCCCACAGTTTCCCCTCCACTCGTCCCTCACGTTCTCTCCCAAAGTTCCCTCCCTCTTCCCTCACGTTCTCTCCCTAAAGTTTCCTCCACTCTTCCCCACGTTTTCTCCCAAAGTTCCCTCCACTCTTCCCTCAAGTTCTCTCCCCAAAGTTTCCCCTCCCTCTTCCCTCACGTTCTCTCCCCAAAGTTTCCCCTCCCCTCTTCCCTCACGTTCTCTCCCCACAGTTTCCCCTCCACTCCTCCCTCACGTTCTCACCCCAAAGTTTACCCACCACTCATCCCACACCTTCTCTCCCCAAAGTTTCCCTGTCCCTCTTCCCGCCAACAAACCTACGCACAAACAACCTCACCACCTCACAGATGTTACCCAACCCTTTCTTCTACCCCAATCCCTATCCCCCTCTCTACCTCCTCCCCCGCCACTCATCCCCCCACCACACCCCCGCCACCTACACCAAACAACCTCTTCCCCTTCCCCTGTACCCTCCCTCCTTCCTCAAACCCTCACACCGCTGCCTCCCATACCAAACGAACCCCCTCCCCCCCTCTCCCTCCGTAGGTGCCGCCCACAGAACCCTGGAGGCGGATCAACTGTGTCCCATCTGTCCTTACTTCCTGCCCACGTCCGTCGAGGTCACCACACCTGTGGGCATCCCGGCCAACCTCACCTGCGGCGTCATGCAGCTCGGGGACAAGAAGGTGAGAGGGAGGAGAGGAAGGGAGGTCAGACTTAACCTCGTCCTTAAGGACTTGGGTGAGGAAGGAGATGAGGAGGGAAAGAGGAGATGAATGTGAGAAGTGAGGAGAGAAAAGGAGGTCTGAGTTCACCTATTCCTTTCTGTTCGTTGGTGAAAGAGAGGAAAAGGAGATGAGGATAAAGGTGGTGAGGGGATGAGGAGAAAGGTGGTGAGGAGATGAGGAGGTGAAGAGGAGATGAAGGTTAAACGTGAGGAGACAAAAGGAGCTCTAAGTTCATCTATACGTATTCCTGTCCTTGGGTGAAAGAGGAGAAAGCGGTGGTGAGGAGCAAGAATAAGCAAGAAGAGAGGAGACAAAAGGAGCTCTAAGTTCATCTATACGTATTCCTGTCCTTGGGTGAAAGAGGAGAAAGCGGAGGTGAGGAGCAAGAATAAGCATGAAGAGAGGAGACAAAAGGAGCTCTAAGTTCATCTATACGTATTCCTGTCCTTGGGTGAAAGAGGAGAAAGCGGAGGTGAGGAGCAAGAATAAGCAAGAGGAGAGGAGACAAAAGGAGCTCTGGGTTCATCTATTCCTTCCTCTTCCTGGTTTTCCTGTGTGAGGGTTGGAAAGAGAAGGTAAGGGGCAGGTAAAGAGGCTAGGTGGAAATAGAAGATACACGGTGAGCAGAGATGAGGGGGAAGAAAGTGATAAGAGGTAAGGGAAAAGGAGCTCAGAATTCGTCCATTCCTTCCTTGTTAATGGTTTTCATGGGCGAGGGTTACGAGATGAGGGAAAGGTGAGGAGATAAGGTGAGAAGAGAAGAGGTAAGAAGGTGGAAAGAGTAGAGGAAATGAGTGATTAAAGGAGTTCGGAGCTAACCTAGTCCTTCTGTTCCTGGTTATACTGTGTGAGAGTTGGAAAAAGGAGATGAAGGACAGGTGAGGAGATAAGGTGAGAAGAGAAGAGGTAAGAAGGTGAAAAGAGTAGAGGAAATGGGTGATTAAAGGAGCTCAGAGTTAACCTAGTCCTCCTGTTCCTGGTTATACTGTGTGAGACCTGGAAAAAGGATATGAAGGACAGGTAAGAAGAGAAGGTGAGAAGAGGAAAGTGAGAAGAGAGGAAAGAAAGTGAGAAGACAGGGGAGAAAGGGAGGTCTGAGGTCACCTATTCCTGCCTCTTCCTGCTCTTCTTGGATGAAGGTTAGAAGGAGGAGATGAGGGGAAGAAGGTGTGGTAAAGGTGAGGAGATGAAAAGGAGACAAGAAGGTGTGGTAGAGGTGAGGAGATGAAAAGGAGACAAGAAGGTGTGGTAGAGGAGATGAAAAGGAGACAAGAAGGTGTGGTAGAGGTGAGGAGATGAAAAGGTGACAAGAAGGTGTGGTAGAGGAGATGAAAAGGAGACAAGAAGGTGTGGTAGAGGTGAGGAGATGAAAAGGTGACAAGAAGGTGTGGTAGAGGAGATGAAAAGGAGACAAGAAGGTGTGGTAGAGGAGATGAAAAGGAGACAAGAAGGTGTGGTAGAGGTGAGGAGATGAAAAGAAGAAAAGAAGGTGTGGTAGAGGAGATGAAAAGGAGACAAGAAGGTGTGGTAGAGGTGAGGAGATGAAAAGGAGACAAGAAGGTGTGGTAGAGGTGAGGAGATGAAAAGGAGACAAGAAGGTGTGGTAGAGGTGAGGAGATGAAAAGGAGACAAGAAGGTGTGGTAGAGGTGAGGAGATGAAAGAGGAGACAAGAAGGTGTGGTAGAGGTGAGGAGATGAAAAGGAGACAAGAAGGTGTGGTAGAGGTGAGGAGATGAAAAGGAGACAAGAAGGTGTGGTAGAGGTGAGGAGATGAAAAGGAGACAAGAAGGTGTGGTAGAGGTGAGGAGATGAAAAGGAGACAAGGAGTGGTAGAGGTGAGGAGATGAAAAGGAGACAAGAAGGTGTGGTAGAGGTGAGGAGATGAAAAGGAGACAAGAAGGTGTGGTAGAGGTGAGGAGATGAAAAGGAGACAAGAAGGTGTGGTAGAGGTGAGGAGATGAAAAGGTGACAAGAAGGTGTGGTAGAGGTGAGGAGATGAAAAGGTGACAAGAAGGTGTGGTAGAGGTGAGGAGATGAAAAGGAGACAAGAAGGTGTGGTAGAGGTGAGGAGATGAAAAGGAGACAAGAAGGTGTGGTAGAGGTGAGGAGATGAAAAGGAGACAAGAAGGTGTGGTAGAGGTGAGGAGATGAAAAGGTGACAAGAAGGTGTGGTAGAGGTGAGGAGATGAAAAGGAGACAAGAAGGTGTGGTAGAGGTGAGGAGATGAAAAGGTGACAAGAAGGTGTGGTAGAGGTGAGGAGATGAAAAGGAGACAAGAAGGTGTGGTAGAGGTGAGGAGATGAAAAGGTGACAAGAAGGTGTGGTAGAGGTGAGGAGATGAAAAGGAGACAAGAAGGTGTGGTAGAGGTGAGGAGATGAAAAGGAGACAAGAAGGTGTGGTAGAGGTGAGGAGATGAAAAGGTGACAAGAAGGTGTGGTAGAGGTGAGGAGATGAAAAGGAGACAAGAAGGTGTGGTAGAGGTGAGGAGATGAAAAGGAGACAAGAAGGTGTGGTAGAGGTGAGGAGATGAAAAGGTGACAAGAAGGTGTGGTAGAGGTGAGGAGATGAAAAGGTGACAAGAAGGTGTGGTAGAGGTGAGGAGATGAAAAGGAGAAAAGAAGGTGTGGTAGAGGTGAGCAGGTGAAAAGGAGAAAAGAAGGTGTGGTAGAGGTGAGCAGGTGAAAAGGTGACAAGAAGGTGTGGTAGAGGTGAGGAGATGAAAAGGAGAAAAGAAGGTGTGGTAGAGGTGAGCAGGTGAAAAGGAGACAAGAAGGTGTGGTAGAGGTGAGGAGATGAAAAGGAGAAAAGAAGGTGTGGTAGAGGTGAGGAGATGAAAAGGTGACAAGAAGGTGAAGATAGAGACAAGGAAAGGACTTTAAGTAGTAGTCTGCCATCATAAGAACATAAGAACTTAAGAACGTAGGAGTCTGCAAGAGGCCGGTAGGCCTGTACGAGGCAGCTCCTTTGACCCTAAGCTCCCGTGTATCTAACCCCACCTAATATCGCTGTCTATGAATTTATCTAGTCTATTTTTGAATGTGACAATTGTATTGGCACTCACCACATGACTGCTAAGCCTATTCCACTCATCCACCACCCTGCTTGTAAACCAATTTTTGCCTATGTCCCTGTTTAATCTGAATTTATCCAGTTTAAACCCATTACTTCATCTCCTACCCGGTTCTCTTACCAACAAAACCTTATGAATGTCTCCCTTATTATTGCCCTTCATCCATTTATAAACCTCGATCATGTCTCCACGCACCCTTCGCCTTTCTAGAGAATGCAAGTTTAACTGTTTGAGTCTTTCCTCGTATGGCAAGTTTCTCACCCCCTGAATCATCTTAGTCATCCTCCTCTGCACTGATTCTAACATTTTGATATCCATTCTATAGTAAGGTGACCAGAACTGAACCGCATAGTCAAGATGAGGTCCAACTCCAACATGTGTGTGTGCCATCTGCCTTGATATCTCTCCCCCATAACCTTGATATCTTGATGAAGGCGCTCGCCATGCTCATCGCTCACGTCTCCAAGAGTAGCAGGAAATCATCGAGATGGCTCTAGAGGAAATGAACCTTTATGCTCATGCTGCAGCCTAAAAGATGAGAGCTATCAAGCAATGTCTCCACCAACCCTTGTAGCTTGCTGCCTTTTTGCTCCCTAAAAATCCCTTCACAACAGCCACCAATGAGTCCCAAGCTCTTTTTCCTACGTCAGTCATCGAGCTCGAGAAGTTTTGGCATTTCATTAACTTTCTCATTTGTGTCCCATCAAAAACACCAGCCTTTATTTTATCATAACTTAGGCCAGGAAATGTTGTATACATATGAATTTGAAACAGTCACCCTCCACATTAAGAGCTTCGACAAAGTGCTTCATTAGTCCTAGTTTAATATGAAGGGCTGGGAAGATGATTTTCTCTCTCAACAAGGGGTTGGTGCATGATATTCTTCTTCCCCACAGTCAAACTTTCTTTTTTTAACTGGCCAGAGTTTCTGTTCCCAAAGTTTGTCTTTCGCTCGGCTGTCCCATAAACACAGGAAACACGGATATTTTTTATGCCCTCCTTGTTGGCCGAGTAAAAAGTTGACCATTTTCAGATCCACACATATGACCCATTTGTGTTAATCAAACTTGAGTAAGTCTAATACAGTTTTAATGTGTTCAGGATTCTCTTTTAAATGCACAGAGTGACCAGTAGGAGTAATACATATTTTAAACTCTTTTTTGAACTATCTATAAAGAGTCTCCATTCATGAGGATCATACTGTAGACTCGTGTAGAGCAACCATCGCTTTTAACAGATACAATATATTTATATATCTGCGTGTGTCTAGATAGATAAATAACTGTCTAAATAAATAGATAAAATAAATATCAACATATATGATTACCTGTGATATCTCTTATAGCTATGGCTGGGGCCAATATGGACCAGCCCATAGATAAAAAAAACTTGATGTGATAGAAAAAAACTATTGTCTTTTGTAAACTCAGTGACACCAAATTACCCAAGAACAGGTCTCAAACTTAGGTCACTAGAAAAAAGTTAAAACTTGTAGGCCAGTGAATTATTAGACACGCATCGCGCGCGCGCGTCCACACACACACACACACACACACACACACACACACACACACACACACACACACACACACACACACACACACACACACACACACACAATCGCACGCGCACGCGCACACGCACCAATCACCAATTCATCATACCTTTGAATGCATCCTCACCCTACTCCTTCCCTTCCACGTCGTATTTCTTCCCATTTCTTCTTCTCTTTTCTCTGTTTCTCATTCACCTTACTCCCCATCCTCTCTCTACTCCTTCCCTTCCACTCCGTATTTCTTCCCATTTCTTCTTCTCTCTTCTCTGTTTCTCATTCATCTTACTCCCCATCCTCTCTCTACTCCTTCCCTTCCACTCCGTATTTCTTCCCATTTCTTCTTCTCTTTTCTCTGTTTCTCACTCACCTTACTCCTCATCCTCTCTCCACTCCTTCCCTTCCACTCCGTATTTCTTCCCATTTCTTCTTCTCTTTTCTCTGTTTCTCATTCACCTTACTCCCCATCCTCTCTCTCACATTATCCACCTCCCGTTCATCTCCAGTATTCCTTTTCTTCCTCGTTTCCTCCAAAGTTCCCTCCTGTTTCTACTTCTCGTTCTTCCTTCTCCTGTTCGTTCCCTTTTCTATCTTCCCGCTCCTTCTCCTCCTCCCTCTTCTCTTCTTCGCTTTAAAAAAACGGCGGGCGAGGACGGGGCAAAGGCAGCCCTTGATCAACCAACCCGTAGCGTCAGTGCGACTCACAAGAAAATGTGTAACTAACCACGCCTCCGACAAGCGAACTGATACAACTCGTCACGGCCACATTTCTATCATGTACACAAATGCACGTAGTTTAATACCCAAAAAGGACGAAATTAGGGCGTATATTACAACAGAGAAACCAGATGTGGTAGCCATCACAGAGACTTGGGCCAACTCTACTCATCTAGAATCCGAACTGTCATTCCCTGGGTACGAAAGCTTCCACAAAAGTCGAAAGCACAAGAAAGAAGGAGGAGTAGTCTGCTACGTAAAAAGTACGCTCCCTGCCATAAAAATAGACAAACAGGACGCAGAGAAATACGATTCTGTCTACGTGGAAATAACCGCAAATAACAAGAAACTAACACTTGCAACCGTATACAGGCCTCCGAAACAACAGGCAGCCGATGACACTGCCCTCTACGAAGAGATTCACTCTGTTACACAAAGCAAGGAAACAATTATAATTGGGGACTTTAACTGCCCTAACATTGACTGGGGACTGATGAATGAAGATCAAGAGGGTAACAGGCTTATAGAAATGGTGGAGGATTCGTTCCTCACTCAAGTTGTAACTAAACCAACAAGAGAAAACAATCTGCTGGATCTGGTATTAGTAAGCGACCCTGACCTCATTCGCGACTGTACAGTTGGTGAGAAACTTAATGGGTGCGATCACCACTTAATCCGTTTTAATATCAATATATGTAACAAACTCGTAGATAGTCCGTCAGTGATACCAGATTACAAAAAAGGAAATTTCAACTAAGCCCGTGCGCTGCTTCCCTCTACGACCTGGGACCAACTTGGCATCACCGACAATACAATCGACAACGCGTGGAACGTCTTCAAAGATAAGCTGTTGCAAGTAGAGAAGGCTACAGTACCTACGAAATCCAGGCGAGTAAATGGGGCCATAGATCCACCGTGGATGACCAGAGAAATTACAAGGGCAGTAAACCTAAAAAAAAGGAATTATAATTTGATGAAAGAGAATGCTACGGCCGAAGCCAGCACACAGTACCACAACAGTCTCAGAGCTTGTCGCAGCCTTATTCGGAGTAGCAAACGCAACTATGAAAAGCAAATAGCTCGCGAAATCAAAACTAACTCCAAGAAATTCTTCACGTACATAAGATCGAAAAAGAAAGTAAAATCCAATATTGGTCCCCTGACAGACGAGACTGGATCTGTAACTCAGGACAGTAAACAGATGGCCAGAATCCTCAACAGTAACTTCGCATCCGTATTCACAGTCGAGGACATCGAAACCATTCCCGAGGGTCCTGACCCGCCGAGTGAGATCACGCCGCTGGAAATTGACTCAATATGCGACCAAGAAGTAAAAAAGTACTTGGACAAACTCGACACGAACAAATCAACGGGACCCGACAGTTTGTCCCCGCGGTTATTAAAAGAGCTTAAACAACAAATACTTCAACCACTCACTAACATATTCAACCGGTCAGTTCAACTAAACAAGGTCCCGGAAGACTGGAAGATGGCGAACGTAACACCGATTTTCAAAAAAGGAGACAAAAGCGTTGCATTAAACTACAGGCCCATAAGTTTGACATCAGTGGCAGGAAAAATACTCGAAAAGATTAGTAGAGATAAACTTGTTAAGTTTCTAGAAAACAATAATATAATCTCCGACACCCAGCATGGCTTCAGAAACAAGCGCTCCTGCCTAACGAATTTATTAGACTTCTTCCAAGGTATATATAAGAACTGGGATGCCCACATTCCCAGTGATGTTATATACCTGGACTTTTAGAAAGCCTTCGACAAGGTACCGCACGAGCGACTCCTTAAGAAACTGCACTCGGCGGGCATCGGAGCCAATCTGATCGCGTGGATAAGAGATTGGCTCACCGACAGAACACAACGAGTTCTACTCAACGGACAGCCTTCCGATTGGCTTCCAGTCACTAGTGGAGTGCCTCAGGGGTCAGTGCTGGGACCCATCCTCTTTATCATATATATCAGTGACCTAGAATCAGGACTGAAATCCACAATATCGAAATTTGCAGATGACACCAAGGTGGGTGGAGATGCCCTCACAAAGACCGACTGCGAAATAATTCAGAAAGACCTCAATCACATTATCGAATGGTCGGAAAAATGGCAAATATCTTTTAATGTTGACAAATGCAAAGTCATGCACATTGGGTCCCAAAATAGTAACCATACATACATCATGAATGGGAGACCTCTGCAAGCGATGCAGGAGGAAAAGGATCTTGATTCACTATCAGCAGTGACCTGAAACACGCGAATCACTGTAAAAAAGCATACAACAAGGCCAACATTATGCTCGGGTTCATAGCGAGGAACTTCGAGTGTAAAACACCAGACGTGATGCTATCCTTGTATAATTCCATGGTAAGACCGCACCTCGAGTATGCAGTGCAGTTCTGGTCTCCCAATTACAGAAAGGACATTGCTCTACTGGAAAGGATTCAGCGACGCGCCACAAAGATGATTCCAACCTTCAGGGCTCAACCGTACGAAGAACGACTCAAGCGACTCAATCTCTTTACATTGGAGAAAAGACGCCTACGAGGGATATGATTCAAGTCTTCAAGTATCTAAAAAAGTTCAATAACGTCGATTACTCCAAATTCTTTGAACTGCAAACCAACTCAAGAACTAGAAATAACGGTTTACCCATTCAGTCGAGTCGATGTAACACAGACATTGGAAGGAGTTTCTTTTCAAACCGAGTCATCCGCCACTGGAACAATCTTCCCTCAGAAGTAGTAAATGCGAATACCATCAACTCCTTCAAATATAGAATCGACCGTCATTTCGCTGCGTCGGGAGTAAACTGAATAACGAGGGCTTCCATCTGCTCCTCAATATCGAGGTGCTTTCATCTGCTCACCAAGCCCCAAGTGGCGGTCGAGCAGATTAAATCACCCAAGCGGGCGACCTCGTAATGAGCCAATAGGCTTTCTGTTGCCTGCATTTCCATGTTTCCATGTTTCCATGTTTCTCATACAACTTACTCTTTTTCCCTCCCTCTCACATTTTCTACCTCCCGTTCATCTCCATTATTCCTTCCCATTCTCGTTTCTTAATGTCCTTCTCTCATTCCTAAATTCCCTCCGTTTTCTACTGCTTGTTCTTCCTCCTTCCCTTCTTCAATCCCCTTTCTACCTTCCTCTCCTTCCTTTTCTCCCTCCCAGTTCCTCCTTCCTCTCCTCTTTTCCCATTCTTCCTGCCTTCATCCCAGACACTCTTTCAGCCTAATGATAACTCAGCCCTCCCTTCCCTGTTCCAACTTTGCAGCCCAGTAATTACTCTTAGGCTCCGTCCTTTGCCCTCTTATGATTCTATGTCCGCCGGGCCGTGGTTAGGTATGTGTAGTTAAGGCATATCAAGACCTGACACACACGAAACAGTACTGAGATTTGGTCTAACTACTTTTTCTACTACTACTACTACTGCTACTACCACATTGGATCCGGAAATTCACTTCTTTTTCCATCTCCACTGTCTCGTCTACCATTGATCCCAAGTACTTAAATGTTTTCACTCTCTTCAACATTTCACCATTTAGTCTAATTGTGGCCTGTTGGTCGCCACTTGTATCTGTTGTGAAGTATTCCGTTTTGGACCTACTAATCTTCATTCCTCTGCTTTCCAAAGCAACTCTCCATTCTTCTAGTTTTCTTTCCAGCTGTCTTCTCTCCTCTGTCACCAAGACGATGTCATCAGCATATAATACACACCAGGGTGGTTCCTCTCTGACATTTTCTGTAATGACATCGAACACTATATTGAAAAGTAATGGACTTAGTGCCGATCCTTGGTGCAATTATCAAGACATACAGGAGAGAGGACTTCAGATTGCTTAAAAGAGTGACGGAGAGAAATTAATGCTCATAAAAGCACTGAAGAGAAGGGCTTTTAGCAGATGGCGTGGTGATACAGAAAAGAATGAGGGACGTGTAGTAGAGGCTGTGAATTAGAGGCACAAGACAAGAACGAGTGGAAACGTTTGTGTGAGGCCGAGGACTTCTACAGGGGAACGTTACAGGCTGATGGTGATGATGAGAGAGAGAGAGAGAGAGAGAGAGAGAGAGAGAGAGAGAGAGAGAGAGAGAGAGAGAGAGAGAGAGAGAGAGAGAGAGAGAGAGAGAGAGAGAGAGAGAGAGAGAGAGAGAGAGAGAGAGAGAGAGAGAGAGAGAGAGAGAGAGAGAGAGAGAGAGAGAGAGAGAGAGAGAGAGAGAGAGAGAGAGAGAGAGAGAGAGAGAGAGAGAGAGATGCTGTCCTTTATTGATTATATCAGTGGTCAACACACTTTTTGCTGAGTCAGGTTTTGTGGTTGCTTTTTTTAGGTAATTTTGAGGTGCTGATGTTAAATATGTCAGCCATTTTTTGCTAACACATCAGGTTTTCATCCTGTAGCACATCCCTATTTTATGATGTACAGTATGAATAATTTACTTGGTCAGGAGAGTTTACTAAGGCTCTTCGTCTCATCAGCTCTCCTCCTCTTACTGATAGTCTTCTACCTCTTAAATTCCGCCGCCATGGTGCCTCCCTTTCTATCTTCTATTGATATTTCCTTTTTACAGTGAGTCTTTTTCTTCCTGTATCTCTTTTTTTACGTTTTTTTTTCTTTTCTACCGACAGTAATAAAGTCTCTTTCAACCTTTTTCCATTTTTTTTATTTTACTTATTATAATTTTTGCTTTACTTTCACTTTTTACTCATTTTTTCTTCTTATCTGTTATACATAGTGACAAAGTTTCTTCCTTACTTTATTTTCTCTTTTTCTTAGCCACAGACGATTCAAGTGATTCTACATTATATTCACACTAGTTCATCTTTCAAGCTGTGTAAATGCAAGTATTTTCCTAAGTCTATATCTATTGACCTTTTTCTTCTTTTCCTCCTATTATGAATTCCTCTACTTATCTCACTTTCTATTTATTTGTCTTTATATTTCCTTGCGGTTACTGTCTCTATCTTCCTATACATTCACCCGTTTGATATTTCTGTTCCTTTCCCGTAACCGACATGTATATCTAATGAAGCCGCACCATACGAAGCCTGACGTGTTCCGTTCTAGCTTGTGTCTGTTCAAACACTTCTTGTTTTTTGCAGTGTCCTTTTCCTTCTCTTTCATCATCCTTTCTTCCGTCTCTTTCCTCTGTCGACTCCCTTCCTCTATACGTGCCCATTGCCGGCCTTTTGTTTTACACCAGTTTAAAATGACTCAATCTTTTTCCAGGTCATTTCAACTGTTTCCAAAGGCTGCTGCTGAACCGTGATAGGCTGCAGATTTTGTCATGTAAATTATCTGCTGTTCGGCGCCCCAGTAACGCTATAGTGCAGCACCAATAACCTCAAGCTGACCTTTTCGATCGTACGGGGGTCAGAGACACATGCCGATCACAGTCACGACCCTGTGTAACCTCCCGCGAATTACAGGTCGCTGATTGTCGTTATTAGGTCGTAAAGTCAGTGTGACTGGGGCTTTATCTGTTCGTATTCGAGCCTGTACACCTGTCTAATTAAATACCTGTACCTCGAGAGACGGATGAAGTGGCTTTAATAGGACAATAGGGATGTGGTAATTAGTGTGTGTGTGTGTGTGTGTGTGTGTGTGTGTGTGTGTGTGTGTGTGTGTGTGTGTGTGTGTGTGTGTTTACGTTTTATATAACATTCATCGTTGTATTGATTGCAGCAACACAACTCTATCTCTCTCTCTCTCTCTCTCTCTCTCTCTCTCTCTCTCTCTCTCGCGCGCGCGCGCGCACACACACACACACATTATACATTTTCATTGTGCATATCAAATCGTGGGTCGTGGCAGCAACACACACACATACACGCACAAGCACACACGCGCGCGCACACACACACACACACACACACACACACACACACGTTAAATGGCTGAGTCCGATAATAATTTGGGTCTTGTTGATTATTCCGCAGTAACAGTGTGGGTATCCCGACACCGCGGCGGGGAGGGGGTAGAAGTAGTAGTAGTAGTAGTAGTAGTAGTAGCAGTAGAAGAAGTAGTAGTAGTAGTAGTAGTAGTAGTAGTAGTAGTAGTAGTAGTAGTAGTAGAACAAAGGAGTACAAAGGAAAAGCAAACATCAACAGACCTCTTGGTACTAACTAGGCTGTAGCCTTTTCATTGTTGCTACCATCTACTCTAATCTATGAGTCAGAGACACAGGACAGCGAAGGCTCCTCCCCTCCCACCAGTCCCTCCAGCCGAGGCTGGCATGAAAAGGATGAATACCATGTACTATAGAAAAACTACAATGGAATTTTCAATGGACAGAAGGAAGATCATTCACGACGACTAGGCTAACACTACTTTCTGTTCGACCGGAGCAAAATAGTGGATGTTCGGGTTAGCTTCTAAATATTTGTCTAGTCGGTTTTTGAACGTGCAAATACTTTCGCTTCCGGCGACGTTTTGAGGCAGACCATTCCATACATTGATGACACGGTTGAAGGAGAAGTGCTTTGATTCATTTGAGTTGAAACGCTTCCTCGTTATTTTGTATCCATTGTTTCTTGTTACACTTGGTTGAGAGACTAAAATAATCATGAACATTAACGATGTCGAATCGCTTGAACATTTTAAATACTTAGACAAGGTCACCTCTTAGCCTGCCTTTGATAAGCTGAATAAATTCAATTAACATAACATCATAAGAACGTAGGAGTCTGCAAGAGGCCGGTAGGCCTGTAAAAGGCAGCTCCTTTGAACCTAGGCTTCCGTGTATCTAACCCCACCTAATATCGCTGTCCATGAATTTATCTAATCTATTTTTGAATGTGACAATTGTATTGGCATTCACCACATGACTGCTAAGCCTATTCCACTCATCCACCACCCTGTTAGTAAACCAATTTTTGCCAATGTCCCTGTTGAATCTGAATTTATCCAGTTTAAACCCGTTACTTCGTGTCCTACCCGGTTCTCTTACCAACAAAACCTTATGAATATCCCCCTTGTTAAAGCCCTTCATCCATTTATAAACCTCGAGCATGTCTCCACGCACCCTTCGCTTTTCTAGAGAATGCAAGTTTAACTGTTTGAGTCTTTCCTCGTATGGCGCTACTATAAACACTTGCCTGCGCCATGACGGGCTGGGGCCGAGTACCATCCAGGCCCCTCAAGCAAGCCTACCGGCGCAATAGGCAGATACGTAAAAAAAAATAATAATAATAATGGCGAGTTTCTTAACCCCTGAATCATCTTAGTCCTCCTCCTCTGCACCGATTCTAACATTTTGATATCCATTCTATAGTAAGGTGATCGTTCGAGCTTATTACTCCAAGATCTTTTTATTTGCTAGCTTCAGAAAGTCGCACTCCGTTAATTTGATAATGAATACGATCGTTGTTGATTCCGATATGCATAACCTTGCACTTTTCAATATTGAAATTCATTTGCTATGTTCGTAGTAGTAGTAGTAGTAGTAGTAGTAGTAGTAGTAGTAGTAATAGTAGTAGTAGAAGTAGTAGTAGTAGGAGGAGGAGGAGGAGGAAATTGGTAGGATTGAAGAACATGGAGATTAGCATAAGTTGACATCACACTGAGGGAAATGGAGGAGAGATGGAGGTGTTTTGGGTGGATATTGGAGGAGGAGGAGGAAGAAAAAGAGGAAGAGGATGCAGACTGGTTCAAAGTGGTGGCAGGTAAAGAAAGGTAGTTTTGTATTAGAAAAGAAAATATAGAAAAAAGAAACAAAAGAGGATGAAGTGAAGAGGAGACAGATAAGAGAAAGGTGGGCAGTGGATATCCCTAGAGGAGGAGAAAGGAGGGAGAAAGGAGGAGGAGGCAGGTGGATGACTGGCAATTCGTGGAGGATGCTGGGAGAGAAGAAAAATAAAAGGTAAATAGAAAGATAGCAAGTGGAGGCCAGTGGAGATAGGTAAAGAAAGTAAGATAAGGTAAAGTAAGGTAAGGTAAGGAGAGGTAAGGTAAGGTGAGGTAGGGTAAGGTAAGGCAAGGCAAGAGAAAGATCAGTAGTGGAGATTGTGAGAGGGAGGATACAAGACCGCTGTTGAAGTGGAGGTATTCAGGGCACGGGAGATAAGTGGAGGCCAGCAAGGAGACTAAACCCGCTAACAGTGTGGAGAACAAACGTGGAGATGAAGGCAGCGTGGGGAGGCGGCTTAACCTGATGGACCTTCCCGGGAGCCTACCAGACGGATGGGGGTAACGGGAAGGGGAAGGGGAAGGAGGGGGAGGGGGGAGGGGGGAAATGGGAGCTACTAGGGTGTAACTTGTAAGTACTTAGGGGGCAGCGTTACCACCTAATGAGGTTAAGATAAGGGGTCTGATCGCCTACATATCAGGGTATTAGAAACGACCCACGAGCACGTTATAAGGGGAGGAGGAGGAGGAGGAGGAGGAGGAGGAGGAGGAGGCTATTGCTAGATTAAGAGATGGGAGATGTGGAGGAGAGGAGAGAAAAGGCCCCCAAAAAAGATAAAATAGAGAGAGGACTGGAAAAACGTAAAAGACGTCATGGAATAATCAGGGAAGAAAACAAGAGGAATAAGGAGATAAAAGAGGAGGAGGAGGAGGAGGGGAAAGGGTGGAAGTAAGATCAGGAGGAAAATGAATAAAAATGAATTCAAGAAGAAAAGCAAAGGAGAAAAAATGAAGAAAGACGAAACAGGAAAAAAAAATATGAAAAAAGATAAAGAAAACGAAATGAGAGGAAGTTGAAAATGAGAAGACTAAAAAAAACAAGAACCGAAAAAGAAGAACCAATGGAAAAAAAATGAAATAAAAAATCAAGAAAACAAACAAAACGTAGAAAAGAAACAAAGAAAACCATGACCTGAAAACGAAAGAACCGAAGGAAAAGACAAGAAAAGACGAAAAGAAACAGAACACGAAGACCAGAGGTAAGGCAAGTCGAGGTCACAATTTGAGACGAAGAAGTAGTGGGCAAAACCTTTCCCTCAAGAGCATTACGTCTGTCTGTCAGGCCCCGCCACGCCCCTGACCAGCGCCGAGGGGAAGCAGCACAACAGCCTGGCTCCCCACGCCCTTGTCACGCCCACACACACACACACACTTAACTTTCTTCTTCATCCCTTCTTTATTCCCTCGTATTCTTGTTCTTGTCCTTCCCTTGCCTTACCAACTCATTCCCTCCTTCATTTCCTCCTGTTCTTTTTCCTCATCTTGTCGTTCCCTTATTTTCCTCATCCTATTTTCCTTAAAACCCATCCATGGTCTTCCTTTTATTTTCTTCCTTTCATCTATAGGTCTGGATTAGACTGAGCCGAAGAAAGGAAAAGCGAGAGAAAGGGAAGGAAGTAAGGAAGGAGGGAAGGAAGGAAGGAATTAAGGAAAGAATGAAGGGTAGAATTACGTTTTTAGTGGACATCATAATAAAAAGTGAAACATGAGTGAAGTGAATGAAAGGAGCGGCTGAAGAAAGCAAGAATGAAAGAAGGCAGTGATGGGGGGAAAGGTTGAATGGAGAGATGGATTGAAAGGAAGGACGAAAGTAGAAAGTGAATGAAGGAGGAGAAAGTTGGGATGCAAAGGACAGATGATCTGAGAGGAAGAACGAAAGAAGGAAGTGAAAGTTGGAAAGTTTAGTGGGCGCAACATCTGTGGTCATATGCCGGAGAGAGACAGAAGGGGAAGGAATTATAGGAGAAGGGAACAGACCCCAGGAGACGGGACACAACCCCCGATTAATACCTGGTACCCATTCACTGCTGGGTGGACAGGGGTGTAGGGTATCGGAAAAGCCGACAAAATTTTTCCATTCCGCCCGGGAATCGAACCCGGGCTCTCTCGGTTGTGAGCCGAGTGTGCTAATCACTGCACTACGAAGCCCCCTCTTAAGGAGAAAGAGAAGAAAAAGGAAGAGAGGGGAGGAGAAAAGGGAAGAAGACAAAACAAGGAGGAACAAGAAATGAAGTAAGAAGCGATAAAGAAGACGACAAAGAAAAGAAAAGAGAAAGAAAATAAGGAGATAAAGAGGCTGCCGGAAGATAAATTACGAACTGTTAACGAGGCAAAAGGACGGAACGACTTATAAAGAAGAGAAAGGAGAGAAGACACAAAGGCAAATGGAGGCAGAGGAGGAGAAAGAGAAAGGGAAAGAAAGAAAACAAACAAAATATGTATAAACAGAAGACACACGGAATGCCAAGACAAGCGGGAAGAAAAAAAATGGACTAAGAGGAAATTAGCCTGAAAAAAAGTATAAATGAACTGAATGAGAGATAGAGGGAAATGATGATGTGGAATGGCCAATGGCATGGAACGAAAGGAGGGACACAAGGTGAAAGGAGGAAAGGGACGGGGATGAAGGGAAGCAAGGACAGACAGTAGGCGAAGGAAATGGTAGAATGACACGGAAAAGAAAAGAAAAGAAAGCTGGAAAGGACGACAAGAACTCATGGGAAAAACAGGAGGAAGGAAAAAAAGAGGAAAAGGAGAGAGAGGAAATGAGAGGAAAGAGAAGAGAGAGAGAGAAAGAGAGAGAGAGAGAGAGAGAGAGAGAGAGAGAGAGAGAGAGAGAGAGAGAGAGAGAGAGAGAGAGAGAGAGAGAGAGAGAGAGAGAGAGAGAGAGAGAGAGAGAGAGAGAGAGAGAGAGAGAGAGAGAGAGAGAGAGAGAGAGAGAGAGAGAGAGAGAGAGAGGTGAACATGAAGAAGGGAAAGGGAATAAGAAAGAAAAAAAAAGGAAAAGGGGTAAGAAAGAGGAAATGAAAACAGGAACAAAAGAACACGACATAAAGTGAGAGAGGTGAGGGAAAGAAAAGGAGAGAGAGAGAGAGAGAGAGAGAGAGAGAGAGAGAGAGAGAGAGAGAGAGAGAGAGAGAGAGAGAGAGAGAGAGAGAGAGAGAGAGAGAGAGAGAGAGAGAGAGAGAGAGAGAGAGAAGGGGGGGGGGAGTCTGGGACAATAATAAATGATTTAGTGTAGGTCACATGTTGGAAGGTGGGATGAGAAGGGAAGTATTAGAGGAAGCAGGAAGAAAGAGGAAGGAAGGAAAGAGGGAAACAGCGAGGGACTTGAAGGAAAGGAAGAAGGAAAGAAAAAAAAAAGGAAAAGTGAAGACCGAGTTAAAAATGTAAAGGAATGGACAGGGAAAAGGAAGAAGAAAAAACAAAGGAAGAAACAGACGAATGAACGAACAATCAAACGAAGGAAGGAATGAAGAAAAACAAAGCAACAAAGCACACGTGAACAAGGAATAGAGGCAAATTAATGAGGGCAAAAATTAAGCTGGGAGGGAATGGAGGAAGAAAGGAAGAAGGAAAAAAGATAGGAAGGACGAAAAACAGGAAGGGAGCGAGATGATAACATTAGTGCTCATATAAGGGAGGAAGAAGAAGGAAGAAGGGAAGGAAGAAGGGAAGGAGAGACGAGCTGAGTGCTTAGAGGCAAAGAAGAGGAACCTTAAACCGATTAACTTCCCATTTAGGAACACAAAGGAACACAAAGGAAGAACAAACAACAGCAGACCTGCTGGTCCTTATGAGGTTGTTTGTGACAAGCTACACTAACTATCTAATCAAAGGTGGAAGATGAAGGACAGCAAAGGCGAAAGCTCCTCCCCACCCCCCCATCCCTCCATCCAAAGCTGGCAGGAAAGGAAAAAGAACCATGCAGCATGAAAAAACTGCATGGAATTTATGTAGGAAAGAGGAAAGAACTACCATTACTGCTACCACTAACCAGGCGATAAAAGCGGACAAGGACACCAGTATTCGAAAGAACTTAACGTTATTACGACAATGAGTAATATCTTAGTTGCTGGTTGGATTCAAAACACTTGTCTAATCTATTCTTGAAGGCCGTAACTGTTGTACTATCAACGACATCACAGGGTAGAGAGTTCCAAACATTAACAACTCGATTGAAGAAGAAGTGTTTAGCTTCGTACGACGAGAATCTTTTACCACTTATCTTCAAATTGTGATTTCTTCTTGTTCTATTTGATCGATCAATTGTAAAGTAATCTTCCGCATTAATATCACTGAATCCTTTAAACATTTTAAACACTTCTATTAGATCGCCTCGCATTCTTCGTTTTGATAGGCTGAATAAATTTACTTCTTTAAGCCTTTGTTCATATGACAAATTTCTCAACCTAGGAATCATCTTTGTTACTCTTCGTTGGACCCGTTCCAACTTTTCTATGTCTTTTCTGTAGTAGGGAGACCAAAACTGTACACAGTACTCTAGACGGGGTCGAACCAACGAATTAAACAGTTTTAATATTACTTTTTCCGATTTATTTTTAAAGACTCGTCCGATGAAGCCAACCAATTTGTTTGCAGTTTTAACTACCTCTGAACAATGCTGACCGGGCCTTAAATCGCTTGATATAGTGATTCCAAGATCCTTTTCTTTACTTACTGCAGAAAGTTGTTGGCCATTCATTACGTACCGAACGCGATTGTTATTTTTTCCGATGTGCAACACTTTACATTTGTCAACGTTAAATTTCATTTGCCATTGATTGGCCCAACGTGCAAGTCGATCTATATCTGATTGTAAAGCTTCTTCGTCGAGTGTCGCAGTTACTTTACTAGCAATTTTTGTCATCAGCAAATTTTGATACTTTGCAAGTGAGCCCATCATCGATATCATTAACATAAATTAAGAAGAGCATGGGGCCAAGCACTGATCCTTGAGGTACGCCGCTTTTGACATCGAGCCAGTTAGATGTAACACCGTTTAGAACTACTCTCTGTTTCCGCTCAGAGAGCCAGTCCGCAAGCCAATTGTGAATGTTACCCGAGATACCGTGCGCCAGTAGTTTGCTGAGCAATCGTTGGTGGGGGACCTTGTCAAATGCCTTTTGAAAATCCAGATATATGATATCTACTGATCTGCTTTCATCGAACACCTCAAAATATAGTGAAAAACCAAGTAAGTTAGTCAAACACGAACGTTTACTACGGAAGCCATGTTGCGAATTATTTATTATATTATTTTCTTCGAAGAATTTCACCATATTGTCGCGAATGATAGTCTCCATTAACTTACAAACAATAGATGTCAGGCTAATTGGTCGATAGTTTCCTGGATGAGACTTGTCCCCCTTTTTGAAAATTGGTGTGACATTTCCAAGTTTCCAATCCGACGGAACTTTTCCAGCTGTTAAAGATTTATTGATTATGATGGAGAGCGGTTTATAAATTTGATGTTTGATTTATTTTAAGACCCTAGGCGTAATTTTGTCTGGACCAGGAGCTTTGCTTACTTTAATCTTTTCAATTGTGCGTAAAATGTCACTTTCTACGATGAGCACGCCACTGAACATCTTTTCGGGCCTTCTAACCTCCGGCGGTTGAGGTGATAAACAATCTTCGTCGGTAAATACGGATGCGAAAAAGTTATTTAGGATTGTAGCCATTTCATTTTCATCGTTCGTGTGGTTACCATTTTCATTAGCAAGCGGTCCGATACCACAAGTGAGTGACTTTTTATTATTTACATAGCTAAAAAATTCTTTAGGATTAGATTTACTTGTTTCCGCTATATATTCTTCAAGATTTTTCTTGATTCGTTTTATTAATTTCTTGGTTTCGCGGCGAATTCTGTCCAACTCTAGTTTGTCAGCCTCGCTCTGAGTTGATATGTAACTACTGTATACGCATTTTTAAAAAAAATTGGCTATTTTGAATTTCGTTATTCCACCATTTGGGTTTCTTCTTAGAAGCTGAACGTCTGTTACGATAGGGTACGCATATGCTTATGGCATTGTTCAATATTGTGGTGAAGGCCCCCCAAGATTTATCAATATCTGTTTCCGCCGTGATTTCAGTCCAGTCAGAATTATTTAGAATTGATCGAAGTCTTACGAAATTCGCTCTCTGATAATCAGGCACCTTTTCTTTACTAGGAGTTACTTTGCTTTCTTTCATATTGATGCTGAATGTGATTGTTCGGTGATCGCTAGAACTAAAAACTGGACCAACATTTACTTCGTTAACTAGATCAGCTGTCGTTGAAAAGATAAGGTCAAGTATATTATTTTCCCGAGTTGGGTTTTGAACGTGTTGATGCAAATCACTTTCTAGTAAATTTGTGTACAGGTCGAGCCCTGTATGACAGTTCAACGGTTCACCCCATCTTTTCACTGGCAAGTTAAAGTCCCCAACAATTACTGCCTCGCAACTGCTACTTGTTTCTAATAATAATTCATTTAATGCGTGGTCGATATCAAGAGTCTGCCTTGGCGGTTTGTAGATAAGTCCAATCACTATTTTACGAGATTTATTTTTAATTTCAATGAAGACCGTGTCTACATTGGTTATAATATCTGTTTTCACGGATACTGGATGGAGAGAGTTGTGGATATAAAAGATAACGCCTCAACCCTGTCTGTTCTCTCTTTCATGACTAAAAATGGTATAACCCGGTAATCTTTATTCCGCAATGAAATCTCTATTTGAAGTGTCTATCCAAGATTCTGTGACTCCGATGATGTGATAATGATTTGTAGCTGCGAGGACTTCTAAGTCTTCAAATTTGTTACGTAGGCTACGAGCGGGGGTTATCCTGTGAGGCAGGCTGGGAGTTAACCTGTGAGGCAGGTAACACGTCCTCCCGTGAAGCAGGAGGGTCGTCTGGAGAGGGCACAGTCTCGGTGGAGGGCCTCTCCACCAACGATGGTGGAGTCACTGCCACATTAGTTAAAACAAATTCCTGAAGGGCTACAAATTTCTTTTCAAGATCATTGTGCTTGACTTTCCATTCAGTCACAGCCTTCTGAAGATGATGGCGATGAAGAAAATAACAAGTCCAACATTTAAGTTTGGGAAAGAATAGAGTTAGCGAAAGGTGTTACTGGTAAGAAAATGATACTGGAATACTTTGTTGGTATAGTAATGAGAGTAAATGGCCTATTCCAATGTTTGAGTTAGGAATAAAGTTTTATTCACACTATCAAAACAACGACCACGTTCTTCAGTGAACATCCCTTCGACTGCCATCATCATCTTCCTTTCAGCATCCTCACCACTAATGCACTATTCACCCAACATCTATTCTAAACGAACATCACCATCACCTTCATTTCACGCTATCATCACCATCTTACCTCACCACACTCATCCCTACAGGCATTTTACGCACACTGACACCACAAACATAACCATCACCATTCACCATCAAAATTCATCCCCATTCTCCTCCTCCTCCTCCTCCAGGACCAGAGAAATAAAAAGGGCGGTAAACTTAAAAAAAAGGAATTATAACCTAATGAAAGAGAATGACACGGCCGAAGCCCGTACTCAGTACCACAACAGCCTCAGAGCTTGTCGCACCCTTATTCGGAGTAGTAAACGCAACTACGAAAAACAAATAGCGCGTGACATCAAGACAAACTCAAAAAAATTCTTCACATACATCAGATCGAAAAAGAAAGTAAAATCCAATATTGGTCCCCTGACAGACGAGACTGGAGCTGCAACTCAGGACAGTAAGCAGATGACCAGAATCCTCAACAGTAACTTCGCATCCGTATTCACAGTCGAGAACATCGAAACAATGCCCGAGAACCCTGACCAGCCGAGGGGAATCACGCCCCTGATAATTGACTCAATATGCGACCAAGAAGTGAAAGAGTATTTGGATAAACTCGACACGAACAAGTCAACAGGACCTGACGGTTTGTCCCCTCGGTTATTAAAAGAGCTTAAACAACAAATACTTCAGCCACTCACTAACATATTCAACCAGTCTGTTCAATTGAAAAAGGTCCCGGAAGACAGGAAGATGGCGAACGTAACACCAATTTTCAAAAAAGGAGACAAAAGCGTTGCATTAAACTACAGGCCCATAAGTTTGACATCAGTGGCAGGAAAAATACTCGAAAAGATTATTAGAGACAAACTTGTTAAGTTTCTAGAAGACAATAATGTAATCTCCGACACCCAGCATGGCTTCAGAAACAAGCGCTCCTGCCTAACGAATTTATTAGACTTCTTCCAAGGTATATATAAGAACTGGGATGCCCACATCCCCAGTGATGTTATATACCTGGACTTTCAGAAAGCCTTCGACAAGGTACCGCACGAGCGACTCCTTAAGAAACTGCACTCGGCGGGCATTGGAGCCAATCTGATCGCGTGGATAAGAGATTGGCTCACCGACAGAAAACAACGAGTACTACTCAACGGACAGCCTTCCGATTGGCTTTCAGTCACTAGTGGAGTGCCTCAAGGGTCAGTGCTGGGACCCATTCTCTTCATCATATATATCAACGACCTCGAATCAGGACTGAAATCCACAATATCGAAATTTGCTGATGACACTAAGGTGGGGAAAGGCCCTCACAAAGACCGACTGCGAAATCATTCAGAAAGACCTCAATCACATTATCGAATGGTCGGAGAAATGGCAAATATCCTTTAATGTTGACAAATGCAAAGTCATGCACATTGGTTCCAGAAATAGTAACCACACATACATCATGAATGGGAGACCTCTGCAAGCGATGCAGGAGGAAAAGGATCTTGAGTCACTAGCAGCAGTGACCCGAAACACGCGAATCACTGTAAAAAAGCATACAACAAAGCCAACACTATGCTCGGGTTCATAGCGAGGAACTTCGAGTGTAAAACGCCAGACGTGATGCTATCCTTGTATAATTCCATGGTAAGACCGCACCTCGAGTATGCAGTACAGTTCTGGTCTCCTAATTACAGAAAGGACATTGATTTACTGGAAAGGATTCAACGACGCGCCACGAAAATGATACCAACCTTAAGGGCTCAACCGTACGAGGAACGACTCAAGCGACTCAATCTCTTTACATTGGAGAAAAGACGCCTACGAGGAGATATGATTCAAGTCTTCAAGTATCTGAAAAATCAATAACGTCGATTACTTCAATTTCTTTGAATTGCAAACCAACTCAAGAACTAGAAATAACGGTTTACCCATTCAGTCTAGTCGATGTAACACAGACATCGGAAGGAGTTTCTTTTCAAACCGAGTCATCCGTCACTGGAACAATCTTCCTTCAGAAGTAGTAAATGCGAATACTATCAACTCCTTCAAATATAGAATCGACCGTCACTTCGCTGCGTCGGGAGTAAACTGAATTCTGAGTTCCTTCCATCTGCTCCTCAATATCGAGGTACTTTCATCTGCTCCTCAATGTCGAGGTGCTTTCATCTGCTCCCCAGGCCCCAGGCTGTCGAGCAGATTAAATCACCAAAGCGGGCAACCTCGTAATGAGCCAATAGGCTTTCTGTTGCCTGCGTTTCCATGTTTCCATGTTTCCTTCTCCATCGTTATCAAGCCTAAAACAAAGCTAGACAGATGGAAAAGAGAAAAATTGATGGTGGCTGTCAACTCAGCCTAGAGATGGATTAAAAGTTCAAATAAAATAAAACAATAAAAATTTCCCGCCGACGAAGTGCTCCTTTAAAATAAAAGAATGAATGAAAAAAGTAATGTTCGTGTGTAACACCAGCGTGTTAATAAAAGGTGTTCAGTCTCCTAATTCTCTCCCTCTCCCTCCTCTCCTTCCTGCGCCTCGCCATGTCAGGCAGGTGTGTGAGCTGGGGGGAATCTTTCTTAGCTTTCACTTATTTTTGTACTCCGACTTTCCTTCATGTTTTCATTTTCCTCTTATTTTCTTTTACTTCTCTTCCCTCTCACTTTCCTTTTCTACTTACTTTCCATTCCTTTTACTTTCCTTTTCCTCTTACTTTCCTTCTCCTCTTATTTTCCTTTTCTTCTTACTTTCCTTTTCCTTTTCCTTTCCTTTTCCTCTCACTTTCCTTCTCCTCTTACTTTCCCTTTTACTTTACTTTCCCTCATACTTCCTTTTCTTCTTACTTTACTTTCCTCTTAGGTATTTCCTTTTACTCTTATTTTCATTTTCTTCTTACTTTCCCATTCCTCTTACTTTCTCCTCCTTTTACTTCCTTTTCCTCTAACTTTTCATCCTCTCTTAGTAACTACAAGCATCATCTTTTCTCGCATCGGTGTTCTTTACTGTTTCTCCCTCCTTACGTTGTTCCCTCTCTTCTTTCCTTCTTCGTTGCATTTCGTCACCGTTTTCAGCATTACCTACACGTATCTTCTCTTCCACCATCGTTTTTTTCTACTCTACCCATTTTTCCACTTATACCCATTACGTGTTTTTTCCTCTCTCTTCTTTTCTTCCTCGCCCCCACTCTCCCCGCGTCTATTCGCCGCCCTAGCCTCCACACCTCCTCTTTAATGGTCCGAGTACGAGGCGACCAAAGGCATCCTCTGCTCCTCTTTTATCTCCACTACTTCATTTGTTCTTTACACTTTTCCTCCGCTCTCTTTCTTTTCTCCTTCCTTTCATCTTTGTGTTCATCTCTCTGTTCACTTGTTTCCGGAGTAACTAAAGACAACCAGGTTTAATATGTTTTCCTGATTTCTTTTCATTTTACATCTTCCTTTGGCCTTTATGCCTAATTTTTTCTTTTATTTTACTTTCCACAATGTCTCCATATTTTTTTGTTTTTTTTTGTTTCTGTGTTCCCGTCAACGAAAGTCGGTTAGTATCCTTCTCTTTTATCATTTATCTTTTGGTCCATTCCTAGGTTTTTCTTTTTCTAATATTTTTAAAAAGGCAGCATAATCTGTCTTCACATTTCTTTCTCTATTTACTCGCATCTTTAGCCATCAAATACAGTCATTACTTTTCTTCTATGCTTTTAATTCGTTTGTTTCACATTTTTTTTTATAAAAGTTTCACTTTTTCGTTTTCCCAGGCCCCTAATTCTCTTCTTTCCCATTCTCGTAAATTGTGTTTCCTCTCCATCTACGGCGAGGAGTACACAGGATGACTCACTTCTTCCCTAGTCCCTCATTTGTTCCGTCTATGAGCGTGGACTTCTTACCATGAATACTAACTTCACAAAATGTACGTAATTCCCTAAGAATTTTATATCAAAAAATATATTAGTTGATAAAAACAAAAAAAATATAAAGCATGATAAAAAAAACAATACATGTAAATAAATGTACATGAAATAGATAAAAAGACGGACATGCAATAGATTAAACCACAGTACGTATATATATGAAAAGACACACTTATGATTAAATGAACAATATACATAAAGCACACCAAAAAACATTCAACAGATACAAGATATACATAAAATAGACAGCACAAAATTTCATACAAAAAGCAGACACGCGTAATATACACAAAAAATAAGACACAAAAGCTAAAAAAACAATCAACAGGTAGATAATTGGCTGAACAAACAGGTGAACAGGTGAGCCAATGAGAGGAGGAAAACACAACACAAGTAGAGCAGGGAGGGAGGGAGGAAGGGGCTTTGCTAGTGAGGAAAGGAGGGGAGAAGGAAGGGGATGAAAGGAGAAAGAAAGCAAATAGAAAGAGGGGAAGGAGAGAGAAGGGGGGAGCAAGGGGAGGAAGAGGGGTGAGAGGGAGGCAGAGGAAGAGAGAAGGGGAGGAAGGGGAAGTAAGAGGGGGAGAGAAGAAGGAAAGGGAGAAAGAGAGAAAATCAGTTAGGAAGAGGGAAAAGGAAGCGATGAGAGGGAAGGAGCATCGATAGGAAGAGGGAAGGGGAAGTAGAGAGGGGGGATGGGGAGGGGGGATAATAGGAGTCGGTTTGCAATGAGCTCCCCACGTGACCAAAACCCTCATTGAGCTGACTTTACCAATGTTGTCTTAAGGAGGAGGAGGAGGAGGAGGAGGAGAAGAAGGAGGAGAGGAATTTGAGAAAAGATGGAATTGGAATAAAAAGTGAGAGGAGGGAAGAGAAAAAGAGAAGAGGAAAAGGAGGAAAAGAAAAGAATGAGAATGAATAGTTGGAAATATTTATGTTGTGAAAAGGGAAAACAGAAAGTAAAAAAAATTAAAAAGTAATCTCTCTCTCTCTCTCTCTCTCTCTCTCTCTCTCTCTCTCTCTCTCTCTCTCTCTCTCTCTCTCTCTCTCTCTCTCTCTCTCTCTCTCTCTCTCTCTCTCTCTCTCTCTCTCTCTCTCTCTCTCTCTCTCTCTCTCTCTCTCTCTCTCTCTCTCTCTCTCTCTCTCCACCATGCAAAGGATATTGCTAAATTAGAAGGTGTTCAGCGTCGGGCAACGAAAATGATCCCTTCCTTGCGCAACAAATCCTACGAAGAAAGGCTTTCTACCCTTAATATGTTCTCTCTTGAGAAACGTCGCCTCCGAGGAAAACTGATCGAATGTTTTAAAATACTTAATGGTTTCACGAATGTAGACAGATCAACATTGTTTATGATCGATGACACTCTGCGCACGAGGAACAATGGCGTAAAACTCAGATGTAGACAAGTAAATTCAGACTGCACAAAATTTTTCTTCACCAACGTTGTAGTGCAAGAATGGAATAAGCTTCCACCATCAGTGGTCCAGTGTAACACGATTGACTCCTTCAAAAATAAGCTCGACCGTCACTTCCTTCAACTTAATATCAACTAGAGTAGAAATGCAACGTTTTGGAGTCTTCTGATTAATGTAAAATCACTTAGGTTTAAGGACAGACCACCAAGTCTGGACCATGGGGTCTGTGTGGTCTGATTTTCTATGTAAATCTATGTAAATCTCTCTCTCTCTCTCTCTCTCTCTCTCTCTCTCTCTCTCTCTCTCTCTCTCTCTCTCTCTCTCTCTCTCTCTCTCTCTCTCTCTCTCTCTCTCTCTCTCTCTCTCTCTCTCTCTCTCTCTCTCTCTCTCTCTCTCTCTCTCTCTCTCTCTGATACTCTTCCTCCAATCTGCAGCCTCTTTTTCCTTCCTCTTATATCTCGTATCTCCTTCCTCTCAATTTCCTTCCTCTTGCTCTCAAACTGACTGACCTCTCACCCTACCCTTCCTCCTCCTCCTCCACCACCTCCTCCTCCCATTCATTCCTTTACATATATTCCTCCCTTGTTTATCTATCTGCCCTCCTCCCCCTTTCCTCCCTTCCTGCCATCTTGTTTTCTCTCCATTTCTCCGTCATCTCTTCTACTGCTTCCAACCTCCTGCTTTATCCATCTCTTTTTTCCTTCTTGCTTCTATTTCTCTCCCATTTCTTCCACAACCTCAAAATATCACACCTTCCTCCTGCGTCTGTTTCCTTCCCTTCTTTCCTTTTTGCTTCTCTCTCCTACCTCTTCCTCGTCTTCCTCTCGTTTCTTCATTTTCCTCCTCGCATATTCCTCATCTTTCAACCTTCTTTCTGCCTTCCTTCCATTTTGTTTTTCTCTTCTTTCACTCTCTTAGCACCATCTCCTCCTCCTTCTCTCCTCCTCTCCTCTCACTCTCACTCGTTTCCTGACCCTCCTAGGCTAAGGTCACGACCCCCGCTCGCTCCGGCTAGAGTGTTAACCGTGATACAGTGATTCAGTGTTAACCGTGATCCCTTGATTTAGTGTTAACCGTGATACAGTGATTCAGTGTTAACCGCTATTCCGTGTTTCAGTGTTAACCGTGATTCAGTGATTCAGTGTTGACCGCTATTCCGTGTTTCAGTGTTAACCGTGATTCAGTGATTTAGTGTTAACCGCTATTCCGTGTTTCAGTGTTGACCGTGATTCAGTGATTCAGTGTTAACCGCTATTCCGTGTTTCAGTGTTGACCGTGATACAGTGATTCAGTGTTAACCGCTATTCCGTGTTTCAGTGTTGACCGTGATTCAGTGATTCAGTGTTAACCGCTATTCCGTGTTTCAGTGTTGACCGTGATTCAGTGATTCAGTGTTAACCGCTATTCCGTGTTTCAGTGTTAACCGTGATACAGTGATTCAGTGTTAACCGCTATTCCGTGTTTCAGTGTTAACCGTGATACAGTGATACAGTGTTAACCGCTATTCCGTGTTTCAGTGTTAACCGTGATTCAGTGATTTAGTGTTAACCGTGATTCCTTGATTTAGTGTTAACCGCTATTCCGTGAGTCAGTGTTAATCGCGACTCTGTGATTCGGTGTTAACCGCGATACCGTGATTCAGTGTTAACCGTGATTCCGTAATTCAGTGCTCATCGTGATTCCTCAATTTACTGTTAACCGCGATTCCGTGAATTAGTGTTCACCAAGTGTGTTGTGCAATCTTTATACGCCATCGAGGACTTTAACTGTAGTTGATATTACTTGAAGAGGTTGGACATCGCTCATCGGTAACCTCATCGTCGCTTCACTGCCTAGCAGACATCAACGCCGCTGTGGAACGCTAAGTGTCATAATTCTACTGCTTCCCGTACCTGTCACAGGGTAACAAAGTAAAGTATTTCAACAACAGCACACACATTGTTTAAACATAAACCCGAGTGATACATTTACACACTTATTATAGCGAGTATTTTATTTATTTTATTACTATAGTAAACGGTCAGATCACAACTCACTGTATTTTCTTGTTCATTACCAATCGTTCCTGAACCCCGCCCTATTTATTTCCAGGGGTATAATTACTCCCGGTACCGCCCGTTAAGTCTGAAATTTTCCGGGATTAGTGAGGTCGGCTAATCTTTTCACCGGCACTCCCTCACCAAGACAGTCAGGTGTTCACACACCAAGACCCAGGTGTTCACACACCCGCCCATATCCCACAGCCACCGAGGGCTTAACGAAGGAAACCACCCGGCACTCCTTAAATAATCCTAATCAACACAGGTATTTCTATTTCTATTTTAATCACCTTCCCTACTCCTCCTCCGCCCAAACCCATATTTCCTCCTCCGCCTCCTCCTTTAACCATTTCCTCCTCCTCTAACTATTTCCTCCTCCTCCTCCTCCTTTGTGCTCCTTTGTGTTCCTTTAACTAAACAAGCCTCTCTACCGTCCAACTAATTACCCCCGCGGGACTCGACCCGACCCCTACCTAACTCCTTCCAGGTGTTCAGTTGAGCTCCTTCCTGGTATTCAGCAAGCCACCCACGCGGTTTCTAAATATATCATAACTAAAGTTTCTTGCTACAGAAAAAAAGAAAAGAAAAAAGGAATTGTAACCATGCCCAAATATTTCACTTGCGGTAATTGTTCGCAGAAATTTGCCACGATCCACTTTCAACTCAGCGAGTCTAAATGTAAATATTGTGTCTTGGACTCGCGTATCCAAGCACTTAGCTCGATTAACGATGAGTTGAAACGCTCAAACGTTCTGATATGGGAAGTTGTGACGTCATACCCAGCCCTTCCTACTCCAGCGTCCTCCACCTCAACCTCAAACTCATATTCTGACGTTCTGACCCAATTACATACCTCCTCCTCCTCCTCTGCCTCGCCTGAACCCGCCTCCATCCTTACTATTCCTTCCGCCCCATCCACCTCCCTTGCTACCTCATCCACTCCCACTCCCTCTTCTCCCTCCACTACCCTTGACTCCTCCCCTATCCTCATCACCACTCCCTCTTCCCTTCCACCTCCAACACGATCTCCTCTGCCTCGCCTCAACCACCCCACTCCTCTGCAACGCTGGAACCCGCCACCCCTACCATTCCTTCTATCCCATCCACCTCCCTTGCTACCTCATCCACTCCCACTCTTCTCCCTCCAACACCCTTGACTCCTCCCCTATCCTCATCACCACTCCATCTTCCCTTCCACCTTCAACTCGATCTCCTCTGCCACGCCTGAACCCGCCGCCACCCTTACCATTCCTTCTACTCCATCCACCTCCCTTCCTACCCCATCCACCTCCATCCACAGTACCACTCCCTTTCTCCCGCTCTCCTTCCTCTCTCCTCCAACACCCTTGACTCCTCCCTATCCTCATCACCACTCCATCCTCCACTTCCATCTCCAACACGAACTCAACCTCCGCCTCCTCCTCCACTTCTGATACCACATCTCCTCCACCCACACCTCACCTCCACCCTTCCCCAGCCACCCACTACTATCACCACCACCACTTCCAAACCCACCTTAGCCAGCACTCCCTCTTGTACCTCGCGCCCTTCCAGAAGAAATCACAAGACCATTCTACCAGCTGTCACTTGTACGAACCAGACGCTGTTTCCTGGTATGGGCAAACTAACTACTAGAGTCAATTTAGTTGGAGACAGTGTGGTGAGAGGCCAACTTACGGAGTTTTGCGGTCGGAATACGTTGACACGGCAGCGTTTCTGTATCCCCGGAGCCAAACTGGACGATATTGAATCAGCTGTCGATGCAGTTTCAGTAAATGCGAAGGACGACACAGTGTATCTGATCCATGCGGAACCAACGACCTTCAGTCAACTCAAATGCAGGACCTGTTAGCAAAATACCGTCAAGTCATTCGAAATACAAGACCAAGTCCCTCACATCATCGTCTCTGGAATTCTACCGAGAGTCAATACGTTCGCCGGATACAACAACAGTAAAGCGTACGGCGTCAACACTAGTCTAAAGCAGTTATGTAACGATGAAGGCGTAGGGTTCATGAACGCATGGCATCACTTCAACCAGCGCCCAGATTTGTTTTGGGAGGACGGACTCCACTTGAACGAGGTTGGTTCGGCGCGGCTAGGAAGGCTCCTGAACGATGCAGTTGAAAGCTTCTCGAAAAGCTATTCAAAAACTGGAGGCGAGGGCAAGGCAAAGGCAACCCTTGATCAACCGAACCGTAGCGTCGATGCGGCTTGCAAGAAACTGTGTAACCAACGACGCCTCCGACAAGCGAACTCATTCAACACGACGCGGCCAAACCAGTAGTCACATTTCCATTTTGTACACAAATGCACGCAGTCTATTAAACAAAAAGGACGAAATTAGGGCGTATATTGCAACTGAGAAACCAGATGTGGTAGCCATCACAGAGACTTGGGCCAACTCTGCACATCTAGTATCTGAACTGTCATTTCCCGGGTACGAAAGCTTCCAAAAAAATCGAATGCACAAGAAAGGAGGAGGAGTAATTTGCTACGTAAAAAAGTACGCTCCCTGCCATAAAAATAGACAAACAGGACGCAGAGAATTACGACTCCGTCTATGTGGAAATAACTGCGAATAATAAGAAACTAACACTTGCGACCGTATACAGGCCTCCAAAACAACAGGCAGCAGACGACACTGCCCTGTACGAAGAGCTTCACTCTTTAACACAAAGTAAAGAAGCAATAATAATTGGGGACTTTAATTGCCCTAACATTGACTGGGGACAATTGACTGGAGATCAAGAGGGTAACAGGCTTATAGAAATGGTGGAGGATTCGTTCCTCACTCAAGTTGTAACTCAACCAACAAGAGAAAACAATCTGCTGGATCTGGTATTAGTAAGCGACCCCGACCTCATTCGCGACTGTGAAGTTGGTGAAAAAATTAACGGTTGCGATCACCACTTAATCCGTTTCAATGTCAACATAAGTCACAAACTCGTAGACAATCCGTCAGTGATACCAGACTACAAAAAAGCAAATTTCAACCTAGCCCGTGAGCTGCTTCCCTCTGCGACCTGGGACCAACTTCACCTAACCGACAATACAATCGACAACGTGTGGAACAACTTCAAAGATAAGCTTTTGGGAATAGAAAAGGCTACAGTGCCGACGAAACCCAGGCGAGTAAATGGTGCCGTAGATCCACCGTGGATGACCAGAGAAATAAAAAGGGCGGTAAACTTAAAAAAGGAATTATAACCTAATGAAAGAGAATGACACGGCCGAAGCCCGTACTCAGTACCACAACAGCCTCAGAGCTTGTCGCACCCTTATTCGGAGTAGTAAACGCAACTACGAAAAACAAATAGCGCGTGACATCAAGACAAACTAAATAAAATCTTCACATACATCAGATCGAAAAGAAAGTAAAATCCAATATTGGTCCCCTGACAGACGAGACTGGAGCTGCAACTCAGGACAGTAAACAGATGGCCAGAATCCTCAACAGTAACTTCGCATCCGTATTCACAGTCGAAAACATCGAAACCATGCCCGAGAACCCTGACCCGCAGAGGGGAATCACGCCCTGAAAATTGACTCAATATGCGACCAAGAAGTGAAAGAGTATTTGGATAAACTCGACACGAACAAGTCAACAGGACCTGACGGTTTGTCCCCGCGGTTATTAAAAGAGCTTAAACAACAAATACTTCAGCCACTCACTAACATATTCAACCAGTCTGTTCAATTGAAAAAGGTCCCTGAAGACTGGAAGATGGCGAAAGTAACACCTATTTTCAAATTAGTAGTCAAAAGCGTTGCATTAAACTACAGGCCCATAAGTTTGACATCAGTGGCAGGAAAAATACTCGAAAAGATTATTAGAGACAAACTTGTTAAGTTTCTAGAAGACAATAATGTAATCTCCGACACCCAGCATGGCTTCAGAAACAAGCGCTCCTGCCTAACGAATTTATTAGACTTCTTCCAAGGTATATATAAGAACTGGGATGCCCACATCCCCAGTGATGTTATATACCTGGACTTTCAGAAAGCCTTCGACAAAGTACCGCACGAGCGACTCCTTAAGAAACTGCACTCGGCGGGCATTGGAGCCAATCTGATCGCGTGGATAAGAGATTGGCTCACAGACAGAAAACAACGAGTACTACTCAACGGACAGCCTTCCGATTGGTTTCCAGTCACTAGTGGAGTGCCTCAAGGGTCAGTGCTGGGACCCATTCTCTTCATCATATATATCAACGACCTCGAAGCAGGACTGAAATCCACAATATCGAAATTTGCTGATGACACTAAGGTGGGGGGAAAGGCCCTCACAAAGACCGACTGCGAAATCATTCAGAAAGACCTCAATCACATTATCGAATGGTCGGAAAAATGGCAAATGTCTTTTAATGTTGACAAATGCAAAGTCATGCACATTGGGTCCAGAAATAGTAACCACACATACATCATGAATGGGAGACCTCTGCAAGCGATGCAGGAGGAAAAGGATCTTGGAGTCACTATCAGCAGTGACCTGAAACACGCGAATCACTGTAAAAGCATACAACAAAGCCAACACTATGCTCGGGTTCATAGCGAGGAACTTCGAGTGTAAAACGCCAGACGTGATGCTATCCTTGTATAATTCCATGGTAAGACCGCACCTCGAGTATGCAGTACAGTTCTGGTCTCCTAATTACAGAAAGGACATTGATTTACTGGAAAGGATTCAGCGACGCGCCACGAAAATGATACCAACCTTAAGGGCTCAACCGTACGAGGAACGACTCAATCGACTCAATCTCTTTACATTATAGAAAATACGCCAACGAGGAGATATGATTCAAGTCTTCAAGTATCTGAAAAAATTCAATAACGTCGATTACTCCAATTTCTTTGAATTGCAAACCAACCTAAGAACTAGAAATAACGGTTTACCCATTCAGTCTAAGCGATGTAACACAGACATCGGAAGGAGTTTCTTTTCAAACCGAGTCATCCGTCACTGGAACAATCTTCCTTCAGAAGTAGTAAATGCGAATACTATCAACTCCTTCAAATATAGAATCGACCGTCACTTCGCTGCGTCGGGAGTAAACTGAATATTGAGTTGCTTTCATCTGCTCCTCAATATCGAGGTGCTTTCATCTACTCCTCAATGTCGAGGTGCTTTCATCTGCTCCCCAGGCCCCAGGCTGTCGAGCAGATTAAATCACCAAAGCGGGCAACCTCGTAATGAGCCAATAGGCTTTCTGTTGCCTGCGTTTCCATGTTTCCATGTTTCCTCCACCTTCTTCCCTTAATGCTCCTCACACTTTCTTACGCCTCTTTTCGTACCACATTTATTTCCTCCTTTCCGCCTTTCACCAGCTTGCGTCCACCTTCCTTTTTCCTCCTCCCTCTCTCCCTCCCTCCTTCCCTTCTTTCACCCTTCCCACTCTCCCTCACTTCCGCTGCCTTGCTACGTATTACCTCCCTCCTTTCCTCCTGCTCTCAACTTGCCTCCCTCCGTTCTTACCTCCTTTCTTCCCTTTCCCTTTCGTCCGTACCTTCCCGCCATTCTGCCACTCCATACACTCGCCCACCCTTCCCTCCCATTCCATCTTCCTCTCACCTTTTCCTCTCGCCTCCTTTTCTTCCTGATTTTTCGTCCCTCCCTGCCTCCCTCATTACCGTTGCACCCCTTGTCGTCTTCCTTTCATCCTTCCCTCTACCTTTCATTTTTTTCATTTTCTCTCCTTCCCTCCACTTCCTCTCTCCTTCCCTCCCCCTATAGTTAATTTATGGCTCCTTTTCTTCCTGACCTTTCTTTCCTCTGGCTACCTTCACGCACTGAGCCTTCTTCCTTACATCCTTTCCTCAACCTCTCTTTCTCTACTTCCCTCCACTCTTTCTCTCCTTCCCTCCACTCTTTCTCTCTTCCCCTCCACCCCCCTCCTCTCCTTGCCTCCACCCCCACTCCTCTACTTCCCTCCACTCTTTCTCTCCTTCCCTCCACTCCTTCTCTCTTCCCCTCCACCCTCCTCCTCTCCTTGCCTCCACCCCCACTCCTCTACTTCCCTCCACTCTTTCTCTCCTTCCCTCCACTCCTTCTCTCTTCCCCTCCACCTTCCTCCTCTCCTTGCCTTCACCCCCACTCCTCTACTTCCCTCCACTCTTTCTCTCCTTTCCTCCACTCCACCGTGCCTTCATTGGCCTCTCCTCCACACTGGGTCTAAAAACCTTCAAGGAGTATCCAGCAAACGTGAATTATTCAGAGAGAGAGAGAGAGAGAGAGAGAGAGAGAGAGAGCATTTTATACATGTTCTGTCTCCCAAACCAACATCTCTCTCTCTCTCTCTCTCTCGGAGGAAAAATAAAATAAAAATTCTTCTTTCCGAAGTGCAAACAAAGACGTGACTCGCTTCCCCTGTTCCTCCTCTTCCTCCTTTACTCGTATCCTCCTTCCCTCTTTTCTTCCTCGCCTGTCTTCATGTTCTGGGCTTTCGCATATATCCATCTGTCTGCCTGTCAATGTGTCTGTCTGTCTATCTGAATATGTCTATCTCGATCCATTAATGTATATTTTTGCATGTATGAATTTCTTTGTGCTTGTATTTCCTTAAGTGTAGACGTATCTATTTTTTTCTAAT
>NW_026110363.1:710302-829070 GCF_024679095.1 Eriocheir sinensis | reverse complement strand
TGTGTGTGTGTGTGTGGATGGGTATTGTACGTATATGTACGTATGTATTCCAAAGTTGTTTTTAGAAAGTGCCCTGTCGCTGTCACGAAACTGTAACTAATTACGTCAGAACAACTGCCTCAGTAGGGTCAGTCGCCCCATGTAAATAAATTTACTAAATAATAATAATAATACCCTCTCTCTCTCTCTCTCTCTCTCTTTTCTGCACCGGCCATTCAGGTATGTTTGTTGACGAGATGAAATTAATATGAAATCTAAGATTTGTTTTGTGTTAATTTTTCACTTTTGAAATTCGTCCATCTCGTATTTTCTTGAGACAAAGTATATATATCGACGAGCGATTACTTAGGCAAGAATAATGCTAAAGCGAAAAGCAAAAACCAGTAAAGTGAATTAAGGATTTATAAAACGGACAATGAGAAGCAAGTTGAATCGTAGGAAAAGTTCAAGACAAAAAGTCATTCATCAACAATGAAAATTTGAAATAGACGCAGCAAAATTATCAAGTAAAAAATATAATTAATCAGAAAATAACGAAATATAAATTGAAAGAGAGAGAGAGAGAGAGAGAGAGAGACAGAGAGAGAGGAGAGAGAGAGAGAGAGAGAGAGAGAGAGAGAGAGAGAGAGAGAGAGAGAGATTTACATAGAGAGTCAGACCCATTACACAGACCTTATGATGGGTGAGAGCGCTGGATTCTCTGCCAAGTTGCCACATTTCCAAAGATCACTGCCCGCCCTCTTCTCCTCCAACCCCTCACTCCCTCATATATCTATCTACATATACATATATATATATATATATATATATATATATATATATTTATATATTTATATATATATATATATATATATATATATATATATATATATATATATATATATATATATATATATATATATATATATATATATATATATATATATATATATATATATATTTATTTATATATATATATATATATATATATATATATATATATATATATATATATATATATATATATATATATATATATATATATATATACGTATATATATATACATATATATATCTTTCTCTGAAGGTGGGCTATATGTAGAGCTTGTAAAGCACGGGAGTGGTCCTCAGAGGGGAACGGGGCCTTTGTCGTGTCATGACTGACGGCCTTTCGTCGCTGTGATGAAACAGAGAGAGAGAAAGAAAGACAGATAGAAAGGGGGGCGGCTGATCTGTGAAGAATGACAGCAGTGGGGGTTCCGGTGCCCTGCCTCATCATCCATTTCTCGCTGCGCTGATTATAGGTGGTCTGTCCTTACACAGAAGTTACAATTTTATAGTTGATCAGGTGTCACCAGAACTTTGCATTTCTGCTTTAGTAAACAGTAAGTTGAAGGAAGTGTCGGTCGACCTTGTTTTAAAGAAGTCAATTGTGTTGCACTGGACCACCTGAACTTATTCCATTCTCTTACTACAACGTTGGTGAAGAAGAAAAATTGGAGCAGTCTGAATTTACTTTTTACATGAAAGCTGGAAGCCATTATTTTCGTTCACAAAGTGTCATCGGTCATAAACAATTTTGATTTGTCAACATTCGTAAAGGAATTAAGTATTTTAAAACACTCTGATCAGTTTTCCTCGGAGGCGACTTCTGTCTCAAGAGAGAACATGTTAAGAGTTGAGAGCCTTTCTTCTTTTGGTTTGGTGCGCTAGGATCATCCTTGTTTCCCCAACGTTGAACGCCTTATAATTTATAATGTCCTTTGTATGGTGGGGAGACAAAAACTGAACCGCGTATTCCAAGTGGGGTCTGACTAAACTATTGTAAAGTGGGAGTATTATTTTTTTATTTCTAAATAAATGTTTCTTCTAATGAAGCTCAGCATTTTGGTCCGCTTGAGAGAGAGAGAGAGAGAGAGAGAGAGAGAGAGAGAGAGAGAGAGAGAGAGAGAGAGAGAGAGAGAGAGAGAGAGAGAGGAAAAAAGAGAGAGAGAGAGAGAGAGAGAGTTTAGACTCCCGACAGAGGCGGTGGCAGTACACAGCAAGAGGCCACAGTGACGGAGGGGAAGGTTTTACTGCTAGAGCTTGATTAGTTTTGGTGATAACTTTTGGAGGGCAAAGAAAAAGAACATATAAAGGATTCAAACTCCGTCTATATATTGGCTAATATTTTCTTCTTTTTGTTTCTCTCCTTTTCTTCATCTTCCTTTCCTCCCTCTTCTTCTTTCTACTTCCTCCTCCTCCCCCTTCTTGTTTTCCTTATCTAATACAAGCAAGAATGCCCTTTCCTTTCCACTCTTTCTTCTCTCTCTCTCACTCTTCTCTTCTCTCTCTCTCTCTCTCTCTCTCTCTCTCTCTCTCTCTCTCTCTCTCACACACACACACACACACACACACACACACACACACACAAAGACAGACCTAGGGAAGAGTGATAAATCGATATTTTATTATATTTTAAACATCATCTCCGAATGTCATCAGTTTTAAAGGAGCAAGGGAGGAGATTAAGGGGGAAGTGCTGGTGGTGGATTGGGAGGAGGAGGTTGAAGAGAGAGAGAAAGGGAGTGCAGAGGGGGAGGTAAGGGAAGAGAATGGCAAGAGGTGGATGGATCGTGATGGAGATAAGAGGGAGGAGAGGAAGAGGAGAATGGAAAGACGAGAGAAGGGGGGTGGAGAGGAGAGAGAGGAACGAGAGAAGATACAGCCATATATAAATAGTTTACCCTCCCTTGTGATAGATTTCGTGTTATCATGTCATTCCTCCTCCTCACAAAGGAACACAAAAAACAAAAAGAAAGAACAAACAACAGCAGACCTGCTGGTCCTGACGAGGCTGTTTGTGACAAGCTACACTAACTATCTAATCAAAGGTGGAAGATGAAAAACAACAAAGGCGAAGGCTCCTCCACACCTCATCCCTCCAGCCAAAGCTGGCAGGAAAGGAAAAGAACCATGCAGCATGGAAAACTGCATGGAAATTATGTAGGAAAGAAGAAAGAACTACCAACCATTACTACTACCAATAACCGGGCGATAAAAGCGGACAAGGACACAAGTATTCGAAAGAACTTAACGTTATTACGACAATAAGTAATATCTTAGTTGCTGGTTGGATTCAAAATACTTGTCTTATCTATTCTTGAAGGCCGTAACTGTTGGCACATACTATCAACATCACAGGGTAGAGAGTTCCAAACATTAACGGTTCGATTGAAGAAGAAGTGTTTAGCTTCAGTGCGACGATAATCTTTTACCACTTATCTTCAAATTGTGATTTCTTCTTGTTCTATTTGATCGATCAATTGTGAAGTAATCTTCCGCATTAATATCACTGAATCCTTTAAACATTTTAAACACTTATATTAGATCGCCTCGCATTCTTCGTTTTGATAGACAGAATAAATTTACTTCTTTAAGCCTTTGTTCATATGATAAATTTCTCAACCTAGGAATCTTTGTTACTCTTCGTTGAACCCGTTCCAACTTTTCTATGTCTTTTCTGAAGTAAGGAGACCAACACTGTACACAGTACTCTAGACGGGGTCGAACCAATGAATTATAGTTTTAATATTACTTTTCTGATTTATTATTAAAGACTCGTCCGATGAAGCCAACCAATTTGTTTGCAGTTTTAACTACCTCTGAACAATGCTGATCGGGCTTTAAATCGCTTGATATAGTGATTCCAAGATCCTTTTCATTACTTAATGCAGAAAGCTGTTTGCCATTCATGACGTACCGAACGCGATTGTTATTTTTTCCGATGTGCAACACTTTACATTTGTCAACGTTAAATTTAATTTGCCATTGATTGGCCCAACGTGCAAGTCGATCTAGATCTGATTGTAAAGCTTCTTCGTCGAATGTCTCAGTTAATTTACTAGCAATTTTTGTGTCATCAGCAAATTTTGATACTTTGCAAGTGAGCCCATCATTGATATCATTAACATAAATTTAGAAGAGCATGGGGCCAAGCACTGATCATTGAGGTACGCCGCTTCTGACGTCGAGCCAGTTAGACGTAACACCGTTTAGAACTATCCTCTGTTTCCGCTCAGAGAGCCAGTCCACAAGCCAATTGTGAATGTTACCCGAGATACCGTGCGCCAATAGTTTGCTGAGCAATCGTTGGTGGGGGACCTTATCAAATGCCTTTTGAAAATCCAGATATATGATATCTACTGATCTGCTTTCATCGAACACCTCAAAAATATAATTAAAAAAATCAAGTTAGTTAGTTAAACACGAACGTTTACTACGGAAGCCATGTTGCGAATTATTTATCATATTATTTTCTTCGAAAAATTTCACCATATTGTCGCGAATGATAGTCTCCATTAACTTACAAACAATCGATGTCAGGCTAATTGGTCGATAGTTTCCTGGATGAGACTTGTCCCCCTTTTTGAAAATTGGTTTGACATTTGCAAGTTTCCAATCTGACGGAACTTTTTCCAGCTGTTAAAGATTTATTGAATATGACGGCGAGCGGTTTACAAATTTGATGTTTGTTTCTTTTAAGACCCTAGGGGTAATTTTGTCTGGACCAGGAGCTTTGCTTACTTTAATTTTTTCAATTGTGCGTAAAATGTAACTTTCTACGATGAGCACGCCACTTAACATCTTTTCGGTCTTTCTAACCTCCGGCGGTTGAGGTGATAAACAATCTTCGTCGGTAAATACGGATGCGAAAAAGTTATTTAAGATTGTAGCCATTTCATTTTCATCGTTCGTGTGGTTACCATTATCATTAGCAAGCGGTCCGATACCACAAGTGAGTGACTTTTTATTATTTACATAGCTAAAAAAATCTTTAGGATTAGGTTTACTCGTTTCCGCTATATATTCTTCAAGATTTTTCTTGCTTCGTTTTATTAATTTCTTGGTTTCGCGGCGAATTATGTCCAACTCTAGTTTGTCAGCCTCACTCTGAGTTGATATGTATCTACTGTATACGCGTTTTTTAAGAGATAGGCTATTTTGAATTTCGTTATTCCACCATTTGGGTTTCTTCTTAAAAGCTTATGGCACTGTTCAATAGTGTGGTGAAGGCCCCCCATTTGGGTTTCTTCTTAAATGCTTATGGCACTGTTCAATAGTGTGGTGAAGGCCCCCCAAGATTTATCAATATCTGTTTCCGTCGAGATTTCAGTCCAGTCAGAATTATTCAGAATTGATCGGAGTCTTACGAAATTCGCTCTCTGATAATCAGGCACCTTTTCTTTGCTAGGAGTTACTTTACTTTTTTTCATATTGATGCTGAATGTGATTGTTCGGTGATCGCTAGAACTAAAAATTGGACCAACATTTACTTCGTTAACTAGATCAGCTGTCGTTGAAAAGATAAGGTCAAGTATATTATTTTCCCGAGTCGGTTCTTGAACGTGTTGATTAAGTCATTTTCTAGTAAATTTGTATACAGGTCGAGCCCTGTATGACAGTTCAACGGTTCACCCCATCTTTTCACTGGCAAGTTAAGGTCCCCAACAATTACCGCCTCGCAACTGCTACTTGTTTCTAATAATAATTCATTTAATGCGTGGTTAATATCAAGAGTCTGCCTTGGCGGTCTGTAGATAGGTCCAATTACTATTTTACGAGATTTATTTTTAATTTCAATGAAGACCGTGTCTACATTGGTTATAATATCTGTTTTCACGGATACTGGATGGAGAGAGTTGCGGATATAAAAGATAACGCCTCCAACCTGTCTGTTCTCTCTTTCATGACTAAAGATGGTATAACCCGGTAATCTATATTCCGCAATGAAATCTCTATTTGAAGTGTCTATCCAAGATTCTGTGACTCCGATGATGTGATAATGATTTGTAGCTGCGAGGACTTCTAAGTCTTCAAATTTGTTACGTAGGCTGCGAGCGTTTATATAGCAAGCTTTAATGTGACTCGAGTCGGGGGTTTCGCGTGTTGAGTGCTCCTTTACGGTGGAGCTGCTGGTGTTCTCGCCTCCGCGTTTTTTGGCTTTCGAAGAGCCACTTGGTCACAGAGCAGCCTCCCGAAACGGGCTGCTCCAACAGGGCTGAAGTGGATGCCATCAGGAAGGAACAAGTCTGAATCGTAGTAAAAATTGTTCCACTAGTTAGCGAATTGGACGTTTTCTTGTGAGCAAAGGGACTGAAGTCTGTTGTTTGTGCTGAAGGCCTTACTGTAAAAGCTAGATTCGGCACCGACCCTTGGGAGGATTCCTGAGATTATGATGTTACTGGCATCCGTTTTACGTTTATATTGCTTGATCATGCGGCGGTATTTTTCAAGCAGTTCCTCAGAACGGGTTGTCTTTACGTCATTCGTCCCCGCGTGAATGACAAAGAGGGTGTTTCGGTCGGCATTTCTCGTGACATCATCGCACGCTGCGGTGATGTCGTCCAGTCTGGCACCTGGATAGCAGTAACGTTTTCTGCGGCTGTTTGATGAACGACCACATAACTCGACCAGCTGGCCACGCACCATGGAGTCACCAACTAGGCGAGTCTCAAACTCATCCTCCATGGTATCTGCCCGCATCTGGAACCTATTGAAGGTAGTGGGGGTCAGTAAATTCTTGGTTGCCTGTTTCGGTTTGGCTCCATTCTTGCAGGTTGGAACCCGACATCCTGTGATTCAGGAAGAAGCGTTAAGTGGGGGCAGGCTGGAATGTGTCCTGTGAGGCAGGCTGGGAGTTAGCCTGTGAAGCAGGCTGGGGGTTAGCCTGTGAAGCAGGCTGGGGTCAGTCTGTGAGGCAGGCTGGCGGTTGTCCTGTGAGGCAGGCTGGGGGTTAGCCTGTGAGGCAGGCTGGGGGTTAGCCTGTGAGGCAGGCAGGGGTTAGCCCAGAGGCAGGCTGGGAGTCAACCTGTGAGGCAGGTAACACGTCCTCCCGTGAAGCAGGAGATTCGTCTGGAGAGGGCAGTCTCGGTGGAGGGCCTCTCCACCATCGATGGTGGAGTCACTGCCACATTATTTGAAACAATTTCCTGAAGGGATTCGAATTTCTTTCCAAGATCATTATATTTGACTTTCCATTCAGTCACAGCCTTCTGAAGTTGTAATCTTTGAACGCAGAGGCGGCAAGTTTTACTCAGCTGGAAAAACTGAGCTGCAAATCGTCCGGGACAGACGTCACACTTAAGGTTCGAAGGCATTGTTAGAAATTTAAGCGAGTTAACAGTTTGGGCAAATATTAAAAGCGCTTTCGAAATAACTTAAATTGTGACCATAAATTGAATTCGATAAAAATTGTGCATGGAAATTAGATACTGCTGTGTTAGATGCCTCCAACACTGGGAGTTCGCTCCCACAGGGTCTTGAAAACGCCTCAAAGACCAATCGATTGTCCTGAGCCTCGGTCACGAGAGAGACTTTCACAACCCGGCGCTTTTCAGCTATTGTCCTCGAAGTTTTGTCCCATAGAACGGGGTCGGCGTAGCTACACAGAGCAGAGCTGGCAAGGGAGGAGAGGAACCAGCAATTCGTTCCCACTTTCCGAAACGTCTAACCCAACTCTGCGACCCTTTCGAGGCCTGGCCAGTGGCACCTGTCACCAGGTGTTCTCCACCAACTCTAGAGAGTATCAGACGCTCTTCCTGAGAGACCAAAAAACTGAAATATTCCTTGAGTATAAGAAGAAAAAAAACAGAAACTCCACCTAGAAGCAGGGAGGTACAATCTCAAATGGCCCACGGAAGACATATCTTTCAGGAGAAAACAAGAACCAGCTGTTATGCAGAATAGGGATGGGAGTACCGTCGATAGAGGGGAGGGACGGGAGCTCACACCGACAACTGGTTTCCAGGAAGCTTTTAGTGTAGAGGTCGTCACACTCCTCTACACCGCAGGCCTAAGTAATTAGGCACGGTCCAACTGACTAGGACCCTGGAACTCCAGCCATTGTCTCATAAAGAGATCTTCTGCCTGCAGTCCAATCCACCACTGCTGCTGCCCAGAGGCTTCACCGTGACCCTGGCACGGGAGACATATCAGGTATTACACCTTGTCCAAGGGTGACCTGAGACTATGCAGGGCAGGGACGTCTAGTTTCCTGAGGTGAAAACACTTCACCCGCATACCCGGGATGGGAAGGGAAGAGAAGGGATGGGAAGGGAAGGAAAGGGATTGGAAGGGAAGGGATGGAAAGGGAAGAGAAGGGATGGGAAGGGAAAGAAAGGGAAGGGATGAGATGGGAGGATAAGGGATGGAAGGGAAGGGATGGAAGGAAGGAAGAGAGGGATGGGAAGAGAAGGGATGAGAAGAGAAGGGATGGGAAGGGAAGAGATGGGATGGGAAGAAAAGGGATGGGAAGAGAAGGGATGGGAAGGGAAGGGAAGGGATGGAAAGGGAAGAGAAGGGACAGGAAGGGATGGGAAGGGAAAGAAAGGGAAGGGATGAGATGGGATGGGAAGGGAAGATAGGGTTAATGAAGAGAAGGAAATTGAAAGGAAGAGAAGGAAGGGATGGGATGGGAAGAGAGAAGGAATGGGCAGGGAAGGGAAGGGATGGAAAGGGAAGAGGAGGGACAGGAAGGGATGGAAAGGGAAAGAAAGGGATGGGATGAGATGGATGGGGAGGAAGGGATGGGATGGGATGGGATGGGAAGTGAGGGTTAGGGAAGGGAAGAGGGAAGGGAAGTAAAGGGAAGGGAAGGGTTAAGGAAGGAAGGAAGGAAAAGGAAGGAAAGGGATGGGAAGGGTTGGAAAGGGAAGAGAAGGGACAGGAAGGGATGGGAAGGGAAGGGATGGGAAAAGAGGGTTAAGGAAGGGAAGGGAAGGCAAGGGAAGGAAAAGGATGGGAAGGATGGAAAGGCAAGAGAAGGACAGGAAGGGATGGAAGGAAGGGATGGGATGGGAAGGAAAGGGATGGGAAGGAAGGATGGGAAGGGAAAGTGTGGGGTTCTTGAAAGGTCTGACCTCCGAAAATCCTGCAAATTCTCAACAATAAAAAAATATATAATAAATAACTGAAAATTGAGTTATCAGACTCACAGCCCCTCTAGTCCTTATTATTTATTTAAATAGCTGACCAATCACATCTCTCTCATAGGGTAAGCAAAAGCCAGATAAACGTGCTCTTAAGTTTATTGAAAACAACAAAGCAACTCACTGGAAATTATGAATAATTAATTCACACCAAGCACACAGCAACCTAGTAGCTATCCTAACACATCCTAGGAATTAGATTACTTAGCTGCGGGTGGGGAGAAGCCAAGCCACACCTTCTACCTCGTGTCCGGAGCCTTGGAGTCCTTCTTCAATCCTCTCTCGTTCCTCACTGCAGCCGCCGTGTCGCCCTCCTTCCTGCCACGGGCTTCCCTAGACCTGAATATACAATCACTCTGGAATTTGGATACTACAGGCAGGAAAACACCATGATCTTCCTCGTGTTGCAGGAGGCGGAAGGGACGTCTGCTCGTGGCGGTGTCTGGGCAGGAGAAGGCTGGAAGATGGCGGCCGTCCCACACTGCTCATCCGGGTTCCGCGGTCAAGATGCCAGCTCTCGCCATACGGCATCTCGTTTTCTGTGCAACACTTACGCTAAAAACGCCCTAACGGCTATGGATTGTTATTTTTTAATAACTTAACGCATGCAATTGGTCATAGTGGGTCATGCAGCCCACACATAGTTCAGCGTTGGCAGTATTAACGATATGATTTGTAATAGCGCGCGTACGTACGTCGTACGGCCCGTACGCCTTCTCAGAAATTGAACGACTAACTGTGCTTGTTTACTTGTCTTATTTAGCACCACTCAACCTAATTAATTAACGTCTAACTCAGTGTTGTGACGCGTCTAACTAGTGTTTGAAGTGTTGCGAGGATTACCTTACAGTGAGAGGACTTCCCTGCTGAGCTGAGCGGTTAAGTTATATATCGACTTTTTTGTGTTTCCTGTCTTTCCTCAGTAGGATTACAACTACACGACCTAACACAGCACCCAGTGAAAGACAGTGAGCTTCTTGTGTCTAACTAACGTAGAAAATTTGTCACTAACGTAGAAGTACAAAGCTTGACCCGTATACCAGCACACCTGTTTTGAAAAGGAGGAAAATTTTAATCCCCCAGAGAATTTTAATCCCAGAGGGAAAACACGTGTGGGCCCTCATAGACGCCACACCTCAAACTCTCCCGCGTGACTCGACCGATTTAAAGCCGCCTCCCTCCAGGTGTTGATACAAAATTCATCTTAACTGTAAAGCTCACCGATATATTGTCTTGCAACAGTAAATAAAAAAAAAGAAGTAATCATGCCGTCCAACTATTTCAGTTGCTGTAATTGTTCAAAGAAATATGCTGCGATTCACTACCAAACCAGCGACGCGATGTGTAGGTACTGTGTCTTAGACTTACGTATTCAGGCACTACAAACAACCAACGAGGATCTACAACGCTCCAATTATTTACTTTGGGACATCGTAACGTCACACCCTCAACTCCCTTCTTCTTCTTCTTCTTCTTCTTCTTCGTCTTCTTCTTCTTCTTCTTCTTCGTCTTCTTCGTCTTCTTCTTCTCCCTCTTCACCCTCCACCACCATCACCGCCATCACCCCCGCCCCCTCCCCCACCCATCCCACCATCACCACCACCTACTCTTCCTCCTCCCCTTCCTCTTCCTCACTCTTCTCTTCCGCCCCTTCCTCCTCCTCCAACTCTGCCCCCTCCTCCACATCATCAACATCCTCCTCCTCTACTCCCCCCCAGCCAACCCCTTCTTCCTCTTCCTCCTCCTCCGCCTCTGCCGCCTCCTCCGCCTCGCCTTCTCCCCCCTCCTCCACATCCTCCTCCTCTACTCCTCCCCAGTCAACCCCTACCGCCCCTTCCTCCTCCTCCGCCTCTGCCCCCTCCTCCACATCCTCAACATCCTCCTCCTCTACTCCTCCCAGTCAACCCCTTCCTCCTTCCTCCTCCTCCGCCTCTGCCCCTCCTCCACATCCTCAACATCCTCCTCCTCTGCTCCCTGCAGTCAACCCCTTCCGCCTCTTCCTCATCTTCCCTTGGCTCCCCTTGTCCCTCTCCTCTACCAGCCCTCCTAACGCCTCCACGTCCAGTCGCCACCACTCCCACCTCACTACTCATCCATTAGACGCCACAGACCATTCTTCCTGCTGTGGTCTGCGTAGATCAGACACAGTTTCGGGGCACAGACAAGCTGAAAACATCTGTTAGACTTGTAGGGACTCGCTGGTTAGAGGTCAATTAACGGAATTCTGCAGCAGGAATACAGAGACGCGGAGGCGTTATTGTATTCCAGGAGCCAAACTGGACGACATTACTTCAGCTGTCGATGCTGTCACGGAACTCGCGAAGGAAGACACAGTTTATTTGATTCACGCGGGGACAAATGACGTTCAGTCTACTCAAACTCAGGCCCTACTATCAAAATACCGTCAGGTCATTCGGCGTTACAAGACCAAGTCCCCTCACGTCATTGTCTCTGGAATTCTACCCAGAATCAGCGCTTACGCCGGCTTCAACAGCAAAGCGAGCAACATCAATACTAGTCTGAAGGAAATTTGTGACGACGAAGGCGTGGCGTTTACAAACGCCTGGCACCACTTCCTTGACCGCCCAGACTTGTTTTGGAACGATGGACTACATCTGAATGAGGTTGGATCGGCGCGTTTCGGGAGGCTTCTGGACGAGGCAGTGAAAAGCTTTTCGAAAAGCCTTTCAAAAAACGGCGGGCGAGGACGGGGCAAAGGCAGCCCTTGATCAACCAACCCGTAGCGTCAGTGCGACTCACAAGAAACTGTGTAACTAACCACGCCTCCGACAAGCGAACTGGTACAACTCGTCACGGCCACATTTCTATCATGTACACAAATGTACGTAGTTTAATACCCAAAAAGGACGAAATTAGGGCGTATATTGCAACAGAGAAACCAGATGTGGTAGCCATCACAGAGACTTGGGCCAACTCTACCCATCTATAATCCGAAATGTCATTCCCTGGGTACGAAAGCTTCCACAAAAGTCGAAAGCACAAGAAAGGAGGAGTAGTTTGCTACGTAAAAAGTACACTCCCTGCCATAAAAATAGACAAACAGGACGCAGAGAAATACGATTCTGTCTATGTGGAAATAACCGCAAATAACAAGAAACTAACACTTGCAACCGTATACAGGCCTCCGAAACAACAGGCAGCCGATGACACTGCCCTCTACGAAGAGATTCACTCTCTAACACAAAGCAAGGAAGCAATTATAATTGGGGACTTTAATTGCCCTAACATTGACTGGGGACTGATGACTGGAGATCAAGAGGGTAACAGGCTTTTAGAAATGGTGGAGGATTCGTTCCTCACTCAAGTTGTAACTCAACCAACAAGAGAAAACAATCTGCTGGATCTGGTATTAGTAAGCGACCCCGACCTCATTCGCGACTGTACAGTTGGTGAGAAACTTAATGGGTGCGATCACCACTTAATCCGTTTTAATATCAACATATGTCACAAACTCGTAGATAATCCATCAGTGATACCAGATTACAAATAAGGAAATTTCAACTTAGCCCGTGCACTGCTTCCCGCTACGACCTGGGACCAACTTGGCATCACCGACAATACAATCGACAACGCGTGGAACGTCTTCAAAGATAAGCTGTTACAAGTAGAGAAGGCTACAGTGCCTACGAAATCCAGGCGAGTAAATGGGGCCGTAGATCCACCGTGGATGACCAGAGAAATAAAAAGGGCAGTAAACCTAAAAAAAAGGAATTATAATTTGATGAAAGAGAATGCTACGGCCGAAGCCAGCACACAGTACCACAACAGCCTCAGAGCTTGTCGCAGCCTTATTCGGAGTAGCAAACGCAACTATGAAAAGCAAATAGCGCGCGAAATCAAAACTAACTCCAAGAAAGAAAGTAAAATCCAATATTGGTCCCCTGACAGACGAGACTGGATCTGTAACTCAGGACAGTAAACAGATGGCCAGAATCCTCAACAGTAACTTCGCATCCGTATTCACAGTCGAGGACATCGAAACCATTCCCGAGAGCCCTGCCCCGCCGAGTGAGATCACGCCGCTGGAAATTGACTCAATATGCGACCAAGAAGTAAAAAAGTACTTGGACAAACTCGACACGAACAAATCAACGGGACCCGACAGTTTGTCCCCGCGGTTATTAAAAGAGCTTAAACAACAAATACTTCAACCACTCACTACCATATTCAACCGGTCAGTTCAACTAAACAAGGTCCCGGAAGACTGGAAGATGGCGAACGTAACACCGATTTTCAAAAAAGGAGACAAAAGCGTTGCATTAAACTACAGGCCCATAAGTTTGACATCAGTGGCAGGAAAAATACTCGAAAAGATTATTAGAGATAAACTTGTTAAGTTTCTAGAAAACAATAATGTAATCTCCGACACCCAGCATGGCTTCAGAAACAAGCGCTCCTGCCTAACGAATTTATTAGACTTCTTCCAAGGTATATATAAGAACTGGGATGCCCACATCCCCAGTGATGTTATATACCTGGACTTTCAGAAAGCCTTCGACAAGGTACCGCACGAGCGACTCCTTAAGAAACTGCACTCGGCGGGCATCGGAGCCAATCTGATCGCGTGGATAAGAGATTGGCTCACCGACAGAAAACAACGAGTACTACTCAACGGACAGCCTTCCGATTGGCTACCAGTCACTAGTGGAGTGCCTCAAGGGTCAGTGCTGGGACCCATCCTCTTTATCATATATATCAATGACCTAGAATCAGGACTGAAATCCACAATATCGAAATTTGCAGATGACACCAAGGTGGGTGGAGATGCCCTCACAAAGACCGACTGCGAAATCATTCAGAAAGACTTCAATCACATTATCGAATGGTCGGAAAAATGGCAAATGTCTTTTAATGTTGACAAATGCAAAGTCATGCACATTGGGTCCAAAAATAGTAACCACACATACATCATGAATGGGAGACCTCTGCAAGCGATGCAGGAGGAAAAGGATCTTGGAGTCACTATCAGCAGTGACCTGAAACACGCGAATCACTGTAAAAAAGCATACAACAAGGCCAACATTATGCTCGGGTTCATAGCGAGGAACTTCGAGTGTAAAACACCAGACGTGATGCTATCCTTGTATAATTCCATTGTTATAGTAGGATATCAATGTATTATTATTATTTAATATCACCACGAATTAGGCATACAATTGTCAATGGAAAAACCCCACGACAGATAGATCACGCCACCTTATAGGAATGTCGTCCGTCAGTGTTTACCGTCTCAGTTTTGTATACTTAGCACTCCGATGGTGCGTGGAGGTCACCTTGACATACGTGACCAATTGTAACAATTATTTTCCACCCTGTAACTCGCCACTCCTTCACGAGAGTCCGACTGACACACAACGACAGTCGCTCTCGCTCCGTCGCTTCTTGTACATAAAGGCTACGAATATAAGTCGCCTTAAGGAAGCTGAAGTCTTAGTCAACACCCTTTAAACGCCCCCCGACAAGCCCGTTACATTTGGTTGGCAGCGGTCACCCCGCGCCTGTGCCTTCGCTACCTCGTTCTCCTCCAAGCCACGAGAACTCACCAACAAACTCCGGGGACAGGCGTACAAGGGAAGAAGGAGTCAACGCACCTGCCGTCCGCGGCAACGCCCCTGCCGTCCGCGGCAACGCACCAGGCGCCAGCTACAAGCATCTCACAAGTCGCCACCTACGTGCAACTCACAAGGCGCCAGCTACAAGCATCTCACAAGTCGCCACCTACGTGCAACACAAGTCGCCAGCTACAAGCATCTCACAAGTCGCCACCTACGTGCAACTCACAAGGCGCCAGCTACAAGCATCTCACAAGTCGCCACCTACGTGCAACTCACAAGGCGCCAGCTACAAGCATCTCACAAGTCGCCACCTACGTGCAACTCACAAGGCGCCAGCTACAAGCATCTCACAAGTCGCCACCTACGTGCAACTCACAAGGCGCCAGCTACAAGCATCTCACAAGTCGCCACCTACGTGCAACTCACAAGGCGCCAGCTACAAGCATCTCCCAAGTCGCCACCTACGTGCAACTCACAAGGCGCCAGCTACAAGCATCTCCCAAGTCGCCACCTACGTGCAACTCACAAGGCGCCAGCTACAAGCATCTCCCAAGTCGCCACCTACGTGCAACTCACATGGCGCCAGCTACAAGCATCTCACAAGTCGCCACCTACGTGCAACTCACACGGCGCCAGCTACAAGCATCTCACAAGTCGCCACCTACGTGCAACTCACAAGGCGCCATCTACAAGCCTCGAGCACACCAGCTATAAGCAACTCTACAGGCGTCCAGCCTACAAGCCTCGAGCACACCAGCTACAAGCAACTCTACAGGCGTCCAGCCTACAAGCCTCGAGCACACCAGCAGCAACTCTGCAGGCGTCCAGCCTACAAGCCTCGAGCACACCAGCTACAAGCATCTCACAAGTCGCCACCTACGTGCAACTCACAAGGCGCCATCTACAAGCCTCGAGCACACCAGCTACAAGCAACTCTACAGGCGTCCAGCCTACAAGCCTCGAGCACACCAGCTACAAGCAACTCTACAGGCGTCCAGCCTACAAGCCTCGAGCACACCAGCTACAAGCAACTCTACAGGCGTCCAGCCTACAAGCCTCGAGCACACCAGCTACAAGCAACTCTACAGGCGTCCAGCCTACAAGCCTCGAGCACACCAGCTACAAGCCTACAGGCTCTACAGCCTACAAGCCTCGAGCACACCAGCTTCAAGCAACTCTACAGGCGTCAAGCCTACAAGCCCCGAGCACACCCACAGGCCTACGCAGCCGATAGCGAGGGCCACAATCTACAAGCCGCTCCCCCGCTTCAAGCCAGCACTGCTACGTACCCTGCAAGCCACTCCACGATACGGCGGAAGTATTCACACCTGCAACGAGGGGGCACGCCCCGCTGACCTTGGGACAACCCGCATGCCCCTCGCTCCACGGCTGGCGGCACCACCGCCGCTGCCGGGAGCATCGGCCCAAACCTCTTCCGGCAAACAGTCAGCAAGGGTACCCGCGGACATCTCCCGGTGACTGCAAGCTGTTCCCACTACCGTTTCTTGCAAGGCGTCTTCTCAAGAGGTTACACACCCAAGTCGTCTTGTCTGCCACCGCCGCCCATCTCTTACTATAACACGGACGACGCGGCCATCATACGTCTGGCGGCAGTGTACGGCTCCAGCCGCGCACCGCGGCCGCTCATTTTGCTGGGTCAGCAGTTTTTCAACCTCCATTGCGAGTCCTCCGATGTCAGCCCATCCCTCACCTCTCACCGCCGCTGTGGCCGCGGCCGAGGTTTCCTGACGCGCCTACAACGACTGCACGTCACCCAGGGCATCACAAGCCGTCGCCCTCTCCACTACATCAGCTGATTAATCTTGGTATTTGTGGATATTCCCTTCTTGTCCAAATATGCCGACTCGGCTCATTTTCATTATTATCCGTGCAGAGGCACGATTTTTTTATTTCTGTGTTCCTAACGCTGTTAATCAGTCATAATTGTGAGAGTAACGTTCATTCGCATACGATATTGATTCTTTCTTATTGTTTGCTAGCGAGTCTATTGAGTATAGTGTGATTTCCCTGATCAAAGTTAATCTTCATCAGTGTGCCCTGCCTCCGTTTTCTTTTCACCGCTCGAGAGAAAACGTGAGCATCAATGGTATACTCACTTAACATACCGCTTGTTTATATAGTTATTCTTTCTATATATACCCATATCATTAGGGCATTCCATTATAACCTTAACTTCTATTACGTCTAAACAGGCACCTTGCTAGCCATTCTTTCTTGCCTTTTTAGGGTTTCAACGCAAACTATTCATTCATACGCGTTCCGTTTATTGGTTCATATTTACAGCTATCGACATATGCTCCTATTTTGTAAATGATTTACACCATAGTATGACCAAAGACACTCTCGCTACACTCAGCGACACCTTTCAACAGTTGGCTCGTCCTTCAAGTGAAGAGGGACTGGAACACGATACCACAACCGGTGAATTTACTAAGGTAATCTTATGTTCAGGCACTCATTATTTATCAATTACAGGCCGCAGACTTCGTTCACCCCCGGGGTCGTCTGCATACTTACAACCCACTCAAGGTTCAAGGACACCCTCACCGGCATCCCCTCGCACCGGCCGCAGTATTACAGGCTCAAAGTAAGGTCTCTCTCACCTGTAGTTTTTGCAACCAATCAGGACATTCTGAACATTCTTGTTTCGCGAAACGTAGGGAGTCAACACTTTCGAGACGGGGCTCAGATAGGAGGTCAGGAGGTTACAGGGGCGGGCATCATTCATCACACAGGAACCCTAGGCCAAACCATCAGCGGAAGGCTGCCTTTTGCCATATCCACGGGAATTGTTTTCATGATTCAGACAGTTGTTCTGCAATACAAAAGGCCAAGGAGGAACAGAAGTACAAGTCCTCAGCGGACAGTAAACCACACTCCTCTTCTCAGAAAAAAAAAAAAAAAGACATGACTTCGTGACAGCCCCGAGGCGTACATCCAAGTGTCCCTTAAGGAATATACTAATTGGGAGCAACTTGACTCCGTCATTGCCGCCTTGGGACGGACAAGCATAATTGCCCTCCCTTGCAAGGTGGGCAACACTTCACTCACCTTAGCGGTTGACACAGGTGCCACAGTCAATGTCATATCCGACTCCGCTTACAGGTCACTGACACGACAAGCGAGTGGGGAAAATTGGCCGCTCCAAGAGAACGACCTGAATGTGATAGGCGTGACGGGCACCACTTTGGGAATCCTTGGGCGAGTACCGCTAACAGTCAGCTTACATGAAAAAGTATGTCCCTTTCGAGATTTCTTTTATGTCTCTAGCAGGTTTGCTTTACCTGTGGATGGGATCTTAGGATTGAACGCCATGAAAGACCTGCATATCGCCATAAACCCTGTAAGCAACGCGATCGTGTATCAAGGCCGACGCATACAGGGGATGGTCAATCCATCGCCTCTGTCAACTGTAAACTCACCCTCAGAGGTGGAAAATGACCAACCCACCACAGACTCAGGGACTGCCACCGCCCAAGTGTCCCGTCTTACGGTCAAACCACACGAAACCATTGCAGACTTGTGGCGGACAGTAACGGCAGTCGTAGAAGGTCCTCATATAGTTCCGGATCGTGCTGCAAAACTTGTTAAAATCCGTTTGCCTAACGCCCCTCCGGCGGGCAGTGATGTGTGTATCGACGGAGTTCCTCACGTACACCGCGTGACGGTGGAGGTAACTCTTGCAACAGTCAAGGAGGGAGGTTTTGCAGAGGCATTGGTAATAAACACGTCTGGATCCCCTGTATCCTTAAAACACGGTGTTCGATTATGCCAGTGTCTAGTGTATGGGAGAAATGTCGCCCCGGAACCAGCTGAATACCCTTCAGCCCAAGTCTCAGGCATAACCTCGGCGTGTCAGGCTTCTCCCGAACAAGACACAGCTAATTTAGAGGCATTCTTAAAAGTTGCACACTATTCCGAAATTAAGCCAACCTTAGTCCAGCTTCTGGAACATTATCGGGGGGCGCTTGCTCTACCAGGCGAGCCGCTTGGAGTTACGCAGTGTGCTGAACACCACATTAAGTTCAAACCCAATACAAATCCTGTACATATCAATGCGTACAAGCTCCCCCACAGTCAGAGGGAGGTGGTGCAACAACTTATCTCTGAAATGTTAGAACAAGGTGTCATCAAAGAATCGAATTCCCCGTGGAATTCACCCTTGTTCCTGGTTCCAAAGAAAGACGGCTCTTATCGTCCTGTGATTGATTTCCGGCGTGTGAACACCGCGACCGTGGATGATCATTTTCCGCTTCCCGTTCTTAGAGATCTTCTGATGTGTCTCGGTAGAGGAAATAAAGTCTTTACGAGTCTTGATCTGGTCAGTGGCTACTGGCAACTGCCCATGGCCCCCGAGTCACGTGAAATAACGGCTTTCAGCACGCCTCATGGCCACTATGGGTGGACGAGGATGCCGTTCGGGCTCAAAGGAGCTCCCTTGACTTTCCAAAGGACAATGAACAGTATTTTTGGTGACTTGCTGGGCAACTTTGTCTATGTGTATTTAGACGACATCATCATAGCAAGTAAAGACGTGCATGCACACATGGAAACACTAAAAGCAGTCCTACACAGACTTCAAGAGGTCGGATTAAAGCTCAAAATCACCAAATGTGAATTTTTAAAGCCTCGGATCAAGTTCTTGGGGCATGTCGTGGACGAATTCGGCATCCATACAGTGGACGACAAAATAAAGGCTATTGCCGAGTTCCCTCAGCCTACGTCTGCGGACAATGGTACGGTCTTTCTTGGGTGTCGCAGGTTATTACAGGCCTTTCATTAAGGACTTCGCAGCTCGCGCGAGTCCCCTAACGCATCTTTTAAAGAAAGACGTACCATTTCAGTGGCTCCCAGCTCAACAAACGAGTTTTGAGGATTTAAAGAAAGCGCTTACACGGGCTCCGGTCCTTGTCTTTCCGGATTTCAAGGACCCCTTTCAGCTTTGTACCGACGCGTCGGCTAGTGGAGTAGGAGCCGCGCTGATGCAAACAGATATGTCCGGCAAAAAGCATGTGATAGCGTTCGCCAGTCGAGTACTTACAGCTCCGGAAAATAACTATTCTGTTACCCACCTAGAGGCTCTTGCCATTGTGTGGGCTCTGAAGCATTTTCGTGACATTGTGATGGGGTACAAAATTGTGGTGTTTACGGACCACGCGGCCATAACTGATCTTTTCAAGGGAAAAAACCTACACGGTCGTCTGGCAAGATGGTTCTTAACGATCCAAGCATACAATCCGGAGATAAAATACATCACCGGGAAAACAAATGTGGTCGCAGATGCCTTATCTCGGAATGTTCCGATAGGCGCGATTACCACCCCAGAGGTCATCCACAACTTCACTTCACCTGCGCTACACACTGCTCAGCGTGACCACCCTGTGTGGAAGAGGTTAATTTACGCCCTCGAGTCGGGAGACGAATCAAACCTTCCTGAATTGCCAGTTCCCTTTTCACATTTCTTCCTATCAGAGGACAACCTCCTTTGTAGGTCATGGCCAACCAAACCGGTACCTGTAGACCAACTGGTCATCCCAGACATATACGTCCCCGTGACGCTTAAGCTGGTCCATAACACACCCATTGCGGGTCACCCAGGAAGAGACAAGACGCTATCTGTCACCAGACGAAAATTCTACTGGCCCACATTACGGGTTGATGTAGAAAAACATGTCGCACATTGCGTCGTTTGTGCTAAGCACAAGGGGTCCGTCAAAGGGCCAGCACCTATGTTGCAATACCCAGCACCAGAGGCGCCATGGGATGTTGTTAAGATAGACTTACAGCTCCCCAGAGCCAACATGGCTCGCGCTACTTATTGGTGTGCGTCGACCAGTTCTCTAGGTTTCTAGTTCTAGCGCCTCTCAAGGACAAGACAGCCACACGCGTGGCCCATGCCCTCGTGACTCACGTGTTGTGTCCACATTCGTCTCCTCGAATTCTTCTGAGTGACAATGGCACCGAGTTTAGGAACTCAGTATTGAGCGAAATATGCGCTCAGTTTAACATCACGCAATCCTTCATCACAGCTTACCACCCAGCTGCTAATGGGTTGGCGGAGAGGGCTAATAGGAAAATCTTACAGGTCCTCAGGCCTATCGTGAACGATCTCCACGATAATTGGGAGGATTGGCTATCGCATATAGCCGCTTCCATAAATACGTCGGTAAACGACTACTACTACATCTTATATGGGGTGGAGAAACGTCTTCCGTACGACTTCCTTACAACCCCACAGCAACCTCTCTACAACATTGATAGGTACGCACAACAGCAGATGCATATGTTTTCCAAGATACACTCAGAAGTTAGGTGTACGTTAAAAGCTACGAAGGTTGAAATGATGTCAAAACAACACAAACAGGCCGTCCCGGTGAATTTCAAAGAGGGTGACACAGTCATGATTCAGCAAGCGGAAAGGAGTTCGAAACTGGGGGCTAAATTTGTGGGTCCTTACCGAGTTGTTCGGAATGTCAGGGGTAATCGGTTCGAGGTTCTCGAGTCGAATAGTGGAGTCAGTCTAGAAGTTCACAGTGATCGTCTGAAAGTAATTCCCTCACCTTTGGACCTTGATATTGGTACTTCACCCTCAGAGTCAAATGTTCAACAAGATAATCCCAACACCCATAGCTATAACTTGAGACCACGGGTTTAAATACTTCATTCCCACCACTTTCAGATCATGATGTTGCGTTTTCTGACCATCTTATTGTCCCTCGGCTCTCTGCTTGCAACAACACCCTTCCACCTGAAGCCTGGTGCCCTCACGGCACACATAGGAGAGGTCTTCCTCATAGAAGATGTGCTCCTCGTAAAATATCCATATACTTCCTTGACCAACACCACGGACACAATCAGGATAGTCTCAGAAAAACTACTCGGCATGGCAGACGCCATCCGGGCTACCAAGACTAGGGAATCAAAGGCTCCTTCTAGTACCAACTCTCTGACTCTTTTTCAACTACTGGAGGATAGGATTCTGTTCTTACGGGGAAAAGTTGATGAGGTACGGCTACCGACGAGGACGTTCGCGATTTGCGGGACCACTACGCTCATGTACTTTCCTTTGCTGCTCGAAATCGCAGGGTGATCAACGCCAATTGTAGAAAACTTGCGCAATTGCATACTAACATTGAGGAACTGCTAGAGCAGACAATTAAGATGGTAGAGGTTATCAACATAGTTGTCAAACAGATCGACCAGGTGAATCAGTTTCTCCTCCTAGATCAGGCCTTGCATGTATTGGAAAACGTCATTACCTCCGTCGCAACGGCTAATCAGCAGGTTATTAACAACATGGTTGATGCAGCGCACGGTAGAGTCACACCTGCCTTGTTCCCTCTACACGATTTGAGAACGACTGTCCAGATCGGGTATCAAAATTATAGCCTAACACCTTTATTCACCCCGGACATGAGTCAATATTTTTACCCCTTGCTTGAGTCCAGCCTCACCCCTGATGCCATAATCATTCATGTTCCATTTCAGACGGCGGACGTGTTTGAGGCACGAAATTGTCCCGTTCCTTTTCAGCAAAGGACAGTGTGTTGGCCCTGGACACGTCCCCGTCTTGTTCTAATCGCGAAGGATTTCGCTCTGTATTCAACGGGTAGCTACTCACTCTTGCAGTATTGCAAGGAGACGGTCTTCGGGCGATTCTATTGCTCTGCGTCTCTTTTGCCTTCCTTCCAGTTCGGGGAGGGGTATGCGAGATCGCCCTCACCCGCGTGAACGCGTCTGACGCTCTTTCCCTGTGCCCTTACAAGCAGCTAACACCAACGCCTGTTTTCCATAAGAACTTTCAGGGTCTGCATTATTTTTATTTCCCTCAGTCATTCTATGTATCGGTCATCTGCCCGGAGGGTACCACTTATCAACGGGTTACTGGTCACTATGCCATAGCGGAAGCATGCTATATCCGCTCCACTAACATAACAACGTACCCGTCCCGGATTCGTCTGGTTTTCACGGCCAATATTTCCCATCGAGTGTTTCCTCTACGGTCTCTCGATGACATTCATTTCTCCAGCATCTCGTATGTGACTAATTCCCTTAATTCATTGTCTTTCGCGAACAAAACAGAGTTTGCGGAAACCCTGGAGGAAACGCTGCCTGATTATTTGCATTTCTGATGTTCGTCAGTCTCGTCGTCATGTGCTACCTTATTAGGAGAAACTCTGTCCTGCACGATTATTTGGTTGTGCAGACACGGCGACTGGATGCAGGGAGGCCACTGGCAAGGTAGTTTTCCTTTTCTCAGACAAGTCAGGGGACAGAAACCTGGCTGCTCCTATACTTAACATTGTACTGTGTTTCACTACTGTATTTTTTTTTTAGGAGCTAGATCAACGTTTCATTGTCTGTAACTATGCCAGTTGATAGTTTCTTATACATGTGTCCTTATATTTATCTTTTGAGAGGTTTCTTATGTTTCATGTCACACACGTTGTGGTTTCCCTCTCCCTATTTATATTATAATTCCACATCTGTTCTTACATAGCCAGTGTTTTAATATAATTGTATCATAGGCAGTCTGCTTGACAAACTCCCACTATGTATGTTCATGGTACCTAGACTGCTATTTCGATTTTTATATATCGCGAGGTCGCGATCACTGGTAGGTGACCGAGCAGTGTTATAGTAGGATATCAATGTATTATTATTATTTAATATCACCACGAATTAGGCATACAATTGTCAATGGAAAAACCCCACGACAGATAGATCACGCCACCTTATAGGAATGTCGTCCGTCAGTGTTTACCGTCTCAGTTTTGTATACTTAGCACTCCGATGGTGCGTGGAGGTCACCTTGACATACGTGACCAATTGTAACAATTATTTTCCACCCTGTAACTCGCCACTCCTTCACGAGAGTCCGACTGACACACAACGACAGTCGCTCTCGCTCCGTCGCTTCTTGTACATAAAGGCTACGAATATAATTCGCCTTAAGGAAGCTGAAGTCTTAGTCAACACCCTTTAAACGCCCCCCGACAAGCCCGTTACACCATGGTAAGACCGCACCTCAAGTATGCAGTGCAGTTATGGTCTCCCAATTACAGAAAGGACATTGCTTTACTGGAAAGGATTCAACGACGCGCCACAAAGATGATTCCAACCTTCAGGGCTCAACCGTACGAGGAACGACTCAAGCGATTCAATCTCTTTACATTGGAGAAAAGACGCCTACGAGGGGATATGATTCAAGTCTTCAAGTATCTAAAAAAATTCAATAACGTCGATTACTCCAAATTCTTTGAACTGCAAACCAACTCAAGAACTAGAAATAACGGTTTACCCATTCAGTCGATATTATTGTCATTTTTATTATTAATATTATTAATAATAGAAATACAGAAATACAAGGACAAGTATTATTACTGTATTATATTGGATAATCGGAAGATAGTAATCCCCATTGTATTTATTTTGAATTTATGGGTATTGATAATCGGAAGAATAGTCCCATTGTAGTAAGCTTCCTAAATAAACAAACCTAATTAGTATTGGGTACACTATTTTGTGCATTGGGATTAATTAGACTATGGTTTGTGGGTGTATGCAATAGGAGGAGTTGGAAAGGGGCCTTCCCACTGTGAGGTATAGGCCCCCAGGTACCTCGCCAACAGCTTAATCCGGCCCCTGCAACTGGTTGGCCGGCCTAGCTGGCCGACAGTTTCTAAGAGTTGGCCGAACGGTCTTCCCTGACGGTCTTCGCGACTATCTTGGTGACTGTCTTGGCGGCTTGGCCTTGCCGTTTCAACAAAATACCGGAATCGCTTTCAGCATTCGAGAATGAAATATATCGTTCCGTTTTTGAACCAATACGGAACGATATTTGTTCCGCACTGTATTTTGTTAACTGAATGGTCAAGCAGATGAAATTCAGTATCTTAAAATTGTAGTAAGCGCATTTTCAGTTAATCACAAAAACCAGCCCATAAAATTTGTCAAGTTTCGTCCTAAAATACGTGTAAAATACGCGTGTGCGTCCCTCTCCCTCCTCTTGCCTCCACCAGAAGCGTGATGCGGCAGCATCGTACATGCTCGAAGAATTTTAGGGTTGCCACCGTTCCTTTACATATGGATCCATTCCGTGTATTGGAGAGTGAGATGTTGCATTCACATTTTCCCCAGTGACCTCAGGGGTGGCAACCCTAGTTATGTTATTCAACACAAGAGAATCGAGGCAAAAGAATGCATGCATGCTATTGCAGCTCCCAAGTTTGTTGCAGCAGAAACGTAACCATGCCCAGAAGTTGTTATTGTCGCATGGCTGCAAGATAAAATAAAAATTTCTTGATATGACAGTGTTAGCCAATATTTCTGAATATGCGACAGTCGTCACGAACGTCCTTGATGGCGAACTGTCGTCACGACAGCCCTCATCTTAAGAAGTCGGCACAGACGATTGTGCCGTGGAAGCAGTAAAATTTGAAAAAATAGCCCGACAGTCATTTTGACTGTCTCAGACGAACGACAGTCTTGACGGCTACCCCGACCTCCCTCAGACCTCAACCGGAAGTGACGGTGGTCAGGTTCTTACCACGACTCTTGTCGTGAAAGTTTAGCATGGAATACTTTTGCTAATCCTCGACTGCAGACTCCCGTCGACGTCGGCGCAGCATTCAGCAACAGTCTCAAGATCTCTTTCAGGAGCATGCCCGACCCTTTCACATCAACACCCAGGACCTCGTGTACCTAGGACGTGGCCTAGAGTCGGCTGAGTGTGAACAGGGCTTAACTGAACACATGCGTAGCACAGCTAACAGACACTCAAGCATTATGCCTATACTCACATACTCCACGCTGGTACGAACCTGGCTTATACACTTGAAGACCTTTACATACACATTCATACAGGCACATACCTCCTGAGCACCATACAGACACCCCCAGTGTCATCTAATCACATTGAACCGCTGTAACACACGTTTTTTTTGCACTGAAACAAAAACAAAACAAAAATATATAGGAACATAAAAAATGTAATTGATGAGTTGAAATTAACATCATCCCAAGCTACTTTTGTAGGCTACGCAGCCCCCTGCCAGGCTCCACGCCCCCAGGGGGTGCGACCCTGGTTGGGAGCCTGCCTGTAAGAGTAAAACAGGAGGTGATGTGCAGGTATTGGAAAAAGTAGGTTTGAGTGATAAGATAATTGCGAAGGTCATTTAGGGTATTATGTGGACAAGAGAGTCAGGTATTGAGGTTTGCAGCTGACGTCATTAGTGTGGGTGCAGGAGTAGCGTGGGCTGCAGCCATCTTGGTGGTCGTGGCGGTGGTCACTAATCAAAGCAAACCTTGGTGGCGGCTGCTGGGAAGTGCTCTGTTATTGTTCGTCATGCCATACCACGTTTGCTGTGGTTCAGATGTTCTAACCGACACAGGAGAATGCTGTGTCATTTATAGGTTTCCAGCGAATCCAGAAGAGCCGGGGGAAGTGGATGCTTAGCTGTGAGGAGGGAAAACTGGCGGCCGTCTGCTTCATCTCGACTCCGCAGTGCTCATTTTATCTGAGTAAATATTACAGGCAAGACTAATCAGATTATTGCATGAGGTAACCTCATTTAGGTATTGCCCCCGGTCCCCTAGCTTGTGTGGCAGGGGATTTATATGGAACAGGGTTTACATGAGCTGGCGGAGTAGCTTACATGGCGACGCTCAAGCAGGGAAGAAAATAGGAAAAGGAAATTCAGTGGAAGCAAAATGCAGAGGACAAGGGGCTCAGTGCTGGGTATATAAAATTATATGCATGGAAGTGACCATGATTAGCGTAGTGTAAGGTGAGTTGCCGTCCTGCCCTCACCTGTCGTCCTTGCCTCTGTTTGCCTGCCTGTGCTTACTACCTGGGCCTACCTGGGCATCACTGGTCAGCAGCAGAATCGACCAGGCAGAGACACCCAGTCAACCGACCAACCAACAGTCAGCCAGTAAACCAATCGGCAAATCAACCAGCCAGCCAGCCAATCAATCACCAGTCAGTCAGCCACCCAGTCGGTCATCCAGTCAACCAGTCCAGCCATCCAGTCGGTCCAGTTAGACAGACAGTTGGTTTACCAATCAGCCACCCAATCAACTCTTGGGCAACCCACCAGTCAGCAGACAACCAGCCAGCTGGAGCCAGTCTACCGATCTCCCCTCCAAAGCACTGTTTTTTCGATGTATCTTAAACTGCCAGCATCCTAAAGCGATCTCGGTAATGTACTAAATGGTACTGAAGGTCCACCTTTGCCCGCAGGTAGTGACTTGGGGATGGGGCACACGTGGTCCGTCTGCTGCTCTGCTGGGGAGGTGACCACAGCGGGTTTGGGCGGCTTTCAAAAATGAACGACGCTATTTCAGTGACGTCACCAAAACCTCTATAGGTTAGGGCATTGGAGACAGAGTGGGTGAGGTGAAAGAGGGTGTCAGGAAGGGCTGCATCCTGTCTCCAGGCCTCTTCCAGTCTGTATACTGGAGTTGGCAGCCAGGATGAGGAAAGAATGCAGGGAGTAAAAAGGTGGGGAGAAGACAGGGTAAGTGTGCTTCTGTATGCAGATGACATTGAGTAGTCATGAGTGAGTCATGGAGGAACTGCAGGAACTGTAGATGTGGTGAATGAGTATGGGAGATTTTGGAGTGAAATTTAGTAGTGAGAAAAGTCAGATAATGGTTGTGAATGGGACAGAAGATGAAAATGGGGCCTGGAGCTAGGAACTGGAGCTAGGGCAAACAGTGCATACAAGTACCTGGGTGTATGGATGAAGGTCCGAGCGGATGAAGGGACAAAAGAATGAGAAGATTAGCCTAGTCAATCAATGGGTGGGCCGTCTGGGAGTGCATGCGGCAAGAATGAGAGCATGTAAGTATGATGTGCTGAGAGAGGGTGTGGAAGAGTGTAGCAGTGCGAGTGTGATGTATGGGATGGAGGTGATTATGGGTGAGAGTTGGAAATGGATAAATTGGAAGTAAGACACATTAGGATCGGTAGGTTAGCTGAATGCACCAGGTATGCAGCAGAATTTGGAAGCACTGAGGGTGATATAGAGTTGGATCGAAGGTTTACTTAATTGTTTACCGTTTACCGTTGATGAGGTTCAGGCCCCGGTCGCCACCGCCGTGGCAGCGCTCCTGGGGCCGTAACATTATAACAGTAATATTAGCACCTAAAGGGGTCGCAATCCTCATATTTGTTAAGTCGGCAGGATTTAGTGAATAAGTAAGTCTTCAGCGCTTTCTTGAGAGGTTATGAACCTTCCCTGTTCTTAACGTCCCAGTACAACTCATTATAGAGCCGTGGGGAACTCTTCTCAAATGCTCTGAAACTCGAGTTCAGGTTGGCCCTGGGCTCTCTATACCGTTCTGTACTGTGTCTCGCGACATGGTGGTGTCAAATGAAAATCTGTAGAATATTTCTCAAATATCAGGTTTACCAAAGTCGCGTTGCTTGATAAGTCAAGACACATATTTTTGTAGACTATTCGTGCCTTGATGGGTATGTCTAAGTCTATAAGTGGGTGTTATTCTCTCACGGGGGGCAGACCCTTTATTAGCCTGCAGCTCTGTTCATAACAAGTTGTAGTTTCTTCCAGCAGATGTTAGGAAGAGCCATAATAAAGTGAGTTACAATAATCCCGCTGCTAGTTATGATTATATATAAGCATCTTCATAGTCTTATCATCAGGTATTTCTTGACAAATGCAATATTTCTCAGATGGTAGGATTAAGAACTGCATAAGAATGGTTGGTGACAGTGAGTATGCAGTCAATTGGGTGAGAGCAGAGAGGAAGGAGCGTTTCTTTGAATGGAAGGTGACTGACAGGAACAGTAGTCCAGAATAGGATGTGAAAGTGGAAGAGAGATGAACAGTGCAGTGAAAGGTGAGCGGTCTGAGGAGGTGAAGCATGCGATGGAGCGAAAGAGTACTTTGATTGGGTACAGGGGAAAAAAAGATGCCCCACCCAGTGTGTCAGCTGGTATGATGGAAGCCTGGGTGGTGATGTCTCTTCCAGCTCGAGCTGCAGTATATGAATGTGAATGCAGAAATTACAGGTGGTCTAGGTCCGCAGCAAAGTGTGTCAGATGTGTGACAGGGGTGTGGTTGGATGAAACTGCTCGTGCATGTGGTACTGGTGTGTGGGAGGTACCGGAGAGAAAGGACGGAGATGATGAGGGTGGCACTGATGGGCTGGGAGAATGGGAGGACTGCAGAACGGAGAGGGAATGGATGCTGCTGCTGCTGCTGCTGGGACTGAATGTAAACAAATGAGAGGGTATAGCAGCCATGAAGATTTTCTGGAAAAGATGTGGTGTGTAAGAAATGAGGGTGGAAGATTTGTGTGGATACTTGTTTTTGTTTATTTTCATTTCTTTCTTCTCCACCTATCCCTCGACACAATCTTCCAAACAACTATCCCTATTTACCCCGGCAACACCTAGCTATCACCTTCCTCAACACTAAACATTTTCAGTCTATCATAACTCAAAATCTCAACTGGAAACTTCATATCTCATCTCTTACTAAATCAGCTTCCTCGAGGCTGGGCGTTCTGTAAATCTCCGCCAGTTCTTCTCCCCCTCACAGTTGCTGTCCATATGCAGGAGCCTTGTCACCCTCGTATGAATATGCATCTCATGTGTAGAGGCTCCTCAGCTCTTCTGGACAGAGTGCAGGCTAAAACTGTCTCATCGCTCTCCTCCTCATACTGATAGTCTTCTACCTCTTAAATTCCCGCCGCAATGTTGCCTCTCTTTCTATCTTCTATCGATATTTCCACATGACTGCTCTTCTGAACTTGCTAACTGCATGCCTCCCCCCCCTCCCATATTTGCTACTCATTTCTACTCATGCTCATCCTATACTGTCCAAACCCCTTATGCAGAGATTCCTTAGTATCTTCACTCTTTCATCCCTCACGCTGGTAAACTGGAACGCTCTTCCTTCATCTGTATTTCTCCCTGCCTACGACCCAACTCTTTCAGGGAAGGTATCAGGACACCTCTCCTCCAAAATTGACCTATCTTCGTACCTCTTTGGATTCTTTTGGGAGCAGTAATTGTGGTTTTTGATAATGTTTGATTTTTGTGTGCCTTAGACATCTCCTTTGCTGTAAAAAAAAAAAAAAAAAAAACAGGTCACCTGTACAACTGGTATTAATTAATGATGAGAGCAAGAACCAACGCTAAGTTTAAACTCGAGAAATGGCTACAAAAGGAAAGAGTGAGCGATGTCCATATGATCACTGACAAGGAAACATTAGAACATTTTCTTTAGAATGTACAGGTTATGAAGATATAAACAAATTTAACACAGGTAACTTCTCCCCAACACAGACAAAAAGGAAATAATAGCAGAAACACTACTATTTGGTGAACAATGAATCAAAATATACAAGAAAGAAAAGAATATATTAAAACTATCTGGCAAACAGACACAGAAAACACAGGAACTGCAGCACAACTAAAGAAACAGCCTGAGTGAGACCATGAGAAACATCCGCTACTACTGAACTGAACTGAACTGGCAGCAAGAGCAAGGCAAAACCACAGCGATAACAAACCTAGCCTTCTTATTTAAACCCTCAGAACACTTATATAAATACTGCAGGCGTGGGGAGGCGGAGGCGCAGGCGTGGGGGCAGCGATCCCTTGAAATAGGTAAATGTCTTCCATTCTTCCTGTGTCCTGTTCAGGCTCGTTATTGGATGAGTGACATGTTGTGAAGGCTGTGGCCCCAGCTAACTATTATAAAACCACCCAAGAAGAAGTGACATGTTGTGAGACAAGTGAGATAGCTCTAAAGTGAGGAGGCAGTCACCTCAGCGCCCCGGTGGCGAGGGCCACGCACAGGCTGCCCGTCCCTGAGGAAGGCGCAGGTGGGGCGGGTATGCTGAATCTGGATACATGATGCGCAGGGCAGCCGTACAGGTACCTGCACCACGCATATTTGTGTTAGCTGTTGGGGGGACAGGGGAACCGGGTGTGGGGAGGAAGTAGATCAAGTGTAATCGTTAGTGTTGGTGTGCTGTGGTGACCCAGAGTGTGTATTTGTTTTCTAGATGAGTCTGTTGTACCGCAGTCTAAAATCTGTTGAGGGCTGTTTCAGTCTGTATGGTGCGTGGAAAGCCATGGTGCTTGTATGCGTCAGTCATTAGTGTGATATGTTTGGTATTTATGAGTGTGTGTGTTACAGTACGTTGACTGTTTGTGTTGTGTAAGAGTATGTTTGGGTCAATGTCCAATGTGGTGTTTGTGATCTTGTACATAAATGTAAGTCTGTGTGCTTGTCCGCGTATGTGAAGAGGGTCCATGTGTTTATCTGTTGTTTGATCCGTGTTGTGATTCAACTTGGAATTTCAGTGTAATTGTTTTGCTCATCCCCCAACCTTCTCTCTTGTATTAAGTAATACTTACTTGAGGCGTATATAGCAATCAGAGATAATTCTCTCACTTTTCCAAAAATCCGACCACCTCTTTAACTAGCCTCTCATATCTTTTCGCAACCACACTAGTGGTGATACCGCTCTGTAATTTAATGGGTCCTCTCTCTTTCCTCCTTTATAAATTGGTGCTACCTGTTTGCTCTCTTCAATCTGTGGTACCCTTCCTTCACTCAGAGGCGCTCATTACTGGAGTGCAGTTTCTCTACCAGTTCTCACTACATTCTTTCAGGATCCACCGTGATACTTCAGCCAGCCCTGTCGCCTTTCTTACATCCAGCTTGTTCAGAAGCTTTCCTTCCCCGACCTCTCTGCTGCGTTAACTGTATCTCTGCATAATCCTTCCTCTTTCTTAGGCCCAGTGGTTCTGAATTCGTCTTCCTTTGTGAAAACTCATAAAGCTATTGTTTCATCCTTCTGCCATCTCTGCTTGGTCTTCATATGTAGTTCCATCCTGTTTCAGTTTATCGATTGTTTTCTCTATTCTTTGGTGCCGTTCAAATGTCCTATAAAATAAATTTAGGTTGGTCTCTGCATTTGTCGATTATATCTTTTCGCCATATTTCCGATTTTTCTTCTCTTCTAATCTTTGTATACTCATTTCCTTGTGACTTTGTTTGAAATTGTTCCACGAGATTGATTCTTCTCTTCGTCTCCTCCATCCCTTCCAGGCTTCCTCCTTAATTTTTCTAGCTGCCTCGCATCTTTTTTGTTAAACCATTCCTTTGCTTACAAACCTCCACTTTTGGTTACCTTAGGGACATATCCATTCTCGGCTTCTTTGTACAGCTTTAAAAACTCTCTCACTTGTCTTTGTGTACTTTTTGGCTTTGTATTTTTGGCCCACTCCAAATGCATTTTCAAAAAAGTTCTCATATTAACAAAGTCTGCCTTAGAGTAGTTACTTCTCCTATTTTGTGATCCTCTTTTCGGTCAATCGTTCTCTTTCTTTAACTTCAAATTCCACACGATAGCATGGTCACTCTTTGCTATTGGAGCAATCTGATTTACAACCTATTTTCTATTACTTCCTGGTTCCTTGCTAAAAACCAGGTCTAGTCTTGATCACCTCTCCTTCTTTCCCGAATCTAGTATGTTCCTTAATCCATTGCGTCAGCACATGTTCCATTGCCATTTTAAAAAAATGTTTTACAATAAAGGAGGCAGCTCAAGGGCACACAAAAAAGAAAACAATAATAAAAAGCCCGCTACTCACTTGCTCCAAAAAAGAATCAAAGAGGGTGGCCGAAAGCAATGTCAAATTCGGGAGGAGGCGTCCTGGTCAAATATCCTCCTCTTGCGGAAAGAGTTCAAGTCGTGAGGGAGGAGGAAATATAGATGAAGGAAGATTGTTCCAGAGTTTACCAGCGTGAGGGATATGAAAGACTGAGATGCTGGTTAACTCTTGCATCGGGGTTTTACAGTATAGGGATGAGCATGAGTAGAAGAAGTCTCGTGTGCAGCAGGGCCACCGCTGAGGAGGGAGGAGGCATCACAGTTAGCTAGTTCAGAAGAGCAGTCCAGCGTGGAAATATCGATAGAAGAGATAGAAGAAGAGGCAGCACGCACTGCGGCGGACTTTAAGGGTAAAGACGCTATTAGTAGGAGGGAGGAGAGATGATGAGAACGAAGAGCCTTAGCCTCCCTCTGTCCAGAGAAAGAGCTGTGGTGGGTAGGCCCCACGTGAGATGCATACTCCATACGAGGGGCGGACAAAGGCCCCTGTGCTCGCGGATAGCAACTGCGAGGGAGAAGAACTTTGGCGGAGACAGGCCATGAACAGCCAGCCCTCGAGGAAGCTGGATTGCTTGATAGAGACATCAAGTTTCCAGTTAAGATTTTGAGTTAAGGATAGACCGAGGATGTTTAGTGTTGAAAGGTGACAGCTGAAAGTATTTGTCGAAGGCCAAGGGATAGGTGTTTGGAAGTTTGTGTCGAGTTGATAGGTGGAGAAATTGAGTTTTTTAGTCATTGAAGGACACAAGGTTCATTCTGCCTCAATCGGAAATGATAGCAACGTCTGAGGTTAAGCGTTCGGCAGCCTCCAGTCTGGAGTCGATGTACTTCCTGTTTGGCGGTGATGGTCTTCTATTGAAAAGAAATTGAATAACGCAGAGTGGATTCGTCAGTATGCACGAGTGGACAGGACAGTTTGTTATGGAAAGGAGATCATTGATGAATAACAGGAAGAGAGTGGTGATAGGACAGAGCCCTGTGGAAACGCCACTGTTGATAGGTTTAGGGAAGAGCAGTGACCGTCTACCACCGCAGAGATAGAACGGCCGGAAAGGAAACTGAGATAAAGGAACAGAGAGAGGGACAGAATCCGAAAGAGGGCAGTTTATCAAAGCAATGACTGGTGCCAGACTCTATCCGAGAGGCTTTCGATATGTCTAGCCAACAGAAAAGTTTCACCGAAACTGCTAGAGAGGATGACCAAGAGTCAGTTAAGAGAGCAGAAGATCGCCAGTAGAACGCCCTATGGAATCCATACTTGAGCGATCAGATAGAAGGTTAGAAGTGAAAAGGTGCTTTTGAATCTTCCGGCTAAGGACTGATTCAAAAGCTTTAGAGCAGAACTTCAGGAAAGTAAAGCTACAGGGCGGAGTAGTTTGAGGAATGGAACGGTCACCCTTCTTGAGGCACAGAAGCTGTGCAAAGGCATACTTCCAGCGGAAGGAAAGATATGTTGATAGAGCAGAGACGAAAGAGTTTGACCAGAGCAGGTGTCAGCACAGAAGCACAGTTTTTAAGGACAATAGGGAGGCACTCCATCAGGTCCATAAGCCTTCTGAGAGTTGAGGCCAGAGAGGGCATAGAAAACATCATTTGGAAGAATCTTAATAACAGGCAAAAGGAGTCAGAGGGGGATGGGTGGGAGGAATATGCCAGAATCGTCAAGGTGAAGCTCTTACCACAGAAGTTTGAGCGAAGAGTTCAGCCTTAGAGACAGATGAGGCGGCAGTGCTGGCGTCAGGGTTAAGGAGAGTGAGGGAAAGAAGGAAGAAGTGAAATTGGAGGAGATATTTTGGCTAGATGCCAGAAGTCACGGGAAGAATTAGAAAACAAAGGTGTTGACATTTCTATTGATAAAAGAAGTTTTTAGTTAGTCGGAGAACAGATTTGGCACGATTCCTGCTGAAATGTAAAAGTCATGGTTGGCAGGAGTGCGAAGGCTCTGGTACCTTTTGTGAGCTGCCTCTCTATCTGTAATAGTACGGGAACAAGCATGATTAAATCAAGGCTTTTTAGCATGAGGAGTAGAGGAAGAACGTGGAATGGATGCCTCCATTCCAGAGACAATGACCTCTGTGATGCGCTGGGCACACACAGAGGGGTTTCTCTCCTGGAAACAGTAATCATTCCACGGGAAATCGGAAAAGTACATCCTCAGGTCGTCCCACCGAGCTGAAGCAAAATGCCAGAAGCATCGCAGGAGTCTTCCTCCCCACGACTCTTCGGTTCCCCGCGTATGCCAATCCTCCCCTTCTCTCTCTTTGCAATTAAAATCACCCATTAAAATTATTCTCTCACCCCTTCTCAACATTCCATCCAGGCAACTCACTGTATCCTGTATCATTTGTTCATATTCTCAGGCCTTCATGCATTGGTTCTTGGTAGCACATACCACTACATACTGCCTCCTTCTTCCTTCAGCACCCTAATTTTCACTTTCAGTACCTCTGCCAAGCCTTCACCCTCAATCACCTCTTCCACCTAATGCCTTTCCTTACCATCAGCATCACACCTCCCTGTTTTCTCTTTCTGTCTCTCCTCCATATATTGTATGCACCTTCTCCAATCCCCACCACCTCAACTGAGTCATACAACTTAGTTTCTGTCAGCCCCACAATATCAGGTTCTGTCTCTCAAATAGTCGTTAAACTCTATCCATGATGACCCTATTCCATTGATATTCGTATAAGACACTTTCCATCCTTCCTCCTTTCCTGTGTGTGTGTGTGTGTGTGTGTGTGTGTGTGTGTGTGTGTGTGTGTGTGTGTGTGTGTGTGTGCGTGGTTCTAGTGGAAGTTGTCAGGGTTTCCATGGGTGGTTTCGTGAGCCTGGCGATAGTTGTGCAGTTAAGGCTTGTGCGCTGTGAATGAGTAAAACACTCCTGGCAACCTGACGTAGTTCCTTTCTGGCCTTAACAACTGGCCCTAACAAGAACCCAGAGTGCTTAGTAATGCCAGTGTGTCTTACTTCCTTGCTTCATCACGTCTTGTGGGCGAAGGAGCAAAGCCGTATAGATGTGACTGTAGAGTTGATAAGAAAGTTTAGGTCATCACTGGTGTTAGAGTTACAGTTTAGAGGAGTGTTCCAGGCCTCAAGAATAACCTTTGCTATGTATATATTTGCTCCATCAAGTGTGGGGTGCCAACTCTGCTGCCACATTCCTCAGAGAGACTGACAAGTAAATACCAAATCTGAGTGCCCCTGTGACAGTCTGGATGAGTTTTCTGGGCCCATGCAGGGTAATGAGGTTCCCTTGGTAATAGAGGTTCATGGTATCTGTTTGCTGGTCTGATGCATGCTGGAGTGTACTGCATCTGCCACTCACCAAAGATGAGGGCTTTGCACTCCTTTACAAGCAAACAGCCCTGGCTACATGAATCACTATAAGTTTAATCCATTGCAGGCAGCACTCACTCCCTGAAGAAGGTGCCGGAGAGGGGGTCGGCTGAGATGGTCAGGCTCACCGGCAGGGTTGTGGACGCCATGTCTGAGAAGCAGCCGCAGCCCGGGGTGAGGTGAACTGAGGGTCGTGAGTTTGGCCTTTGTAATTTCTATATCATTCTGTTTCCCTTCTCAGTTTATCTTTCTTCCAACATGATGAGTGAAGACCCTTCCTTCCTGCCTCAATTACACGTCCTTCCTCACGGCTCAGACATGCTACACCTAGACTACTACAGGCACCGATATTTACTTATCCTCGGCCTGGCTTCCTCGTACATTTCCTCCTTCACGGTGAAAGAGAGGAGAGGAGAAAGTATAAATGGTGTATAAGGAAAGGGAGGAAGGCTGTATATATGGTGAAACAGGAAGAGAGTGGAGTTATGAGTGTTTATCTATTTATATATTATCTATTTCAGGTTAGACGTGGAGAAGGTTCAGTCCACCGTCCGCCAGGCTGTGCGTGACTGGTCTCCATCAGGCACATTGGAGCGGCCCCGTCACTAGCAAGAGTGACCTCCTCTTCCCCAGGACACTGTGGAGGTGAGTACACTACACTCTATATACATGCAAGAAACTCAAGTCAAATGTGCCAGGTGTTATTTTGTCATGCTGCACCACATTCTAGAGCCACACAAGAAACTCGAGTACAATAGAGGCGGTATTCTAGCCCTCTCTGTATCATGCCTGAGTGTTATGCCACATTCACATTGCATTCTAGTGTATGGCTGGCATCTTAGTGCAGGGCATAGTAATAGCCCAGGGTGACAGAAGGCCTCATTGTCGCCAGGTTTGCCATGTGTTGGCTTCCTTGCCAGTGTTGTGTTCCAGTGTAGTAACCCTGGACAAGAGTCACTGAATAGTCCAGCATACTTAGTGACTCATTAGGGTTCAAGCACCTCCGCAATAGGTCTGGAGCGCTAAGTTCCTTGTAGACCCCTCGGATTAGTGTCAACTTTTCCAGAGGATTTTGCCAATACAGGTTCCTTGATTTGTGACTGTCAGGCGTCTGTGTCATTACAGGGCTCAGCTCTGTTGAAAGTACCACGAATATGCACCTTGGGACACATCTGATGTCTGTCTGATGAACACAGATGCCAGTATATATATATATATATATATATATATATATATATATATATATATATATATATATATATATATATATATATATATATATATATATATATATATATATATATATATATATATATATATATATATATATATATATATATATATATATATATATATATATATATATATATATATATATATATATATATATATATATATATATATATATATATATATATATATATATATATATATATATATATATATATATATATATATATATATATATATATATATATATATATATATATATATATATATATATATATATATAGCCTGGCAGTGGTGCCACAGTCGCCAGGAATTGCCTTCCCGTGGCATTATGACAGACAGTCAGTCCCATCATCTGTCAGCACTGCCTAGGACACTGCATATGTGATTGACACACTCTTCTTTGGTGAAACCACAGCGCCCTCTTTCTCCTTGGCACCAGACTTTCCATGACGATTATCATGGCAGAAATACTCTTATGATGGTCCTGGTGTAAGCTCCTGTCACGAAGCACACAAGACCCGTGGCCTCGTGGCATCCAAGCTGACCTCAATGGCCACGTCTCCATTATTCTTAAAGATTCACTTCAATATCTACTGGTGCAGAAAGGTGCAGTGCTGCGTGCCTGCGCTGAAGTTTTGGCCCAGGAATCCTGCACCTTGCTGCACGCCCCACACAGCTAAGCTACACTTGCACCAAATAGAACTCTGTGAACTTGTCCTTTGTAACCGGAGGAGTCTGGGTGTTGTCACGCTAAAGCTTGCGTCCAGCTTGAGGACTGCAGGTATGACACAAGCGTTGCCTCTACGCCTCATACAGGATACCTCGGCCCTGCAACTAATGCCTGGAGTTGATGTTCTGAGATTATGTGCCTCCTAAATATTTTTGGGGGTTTAGACACAGCGTCTTTCAGTGTCTTCAGGCGCTTTTGATGTGTGTGAAGACAAGGTGTCATGTTAGGTTCGCTGTGTAAGCTGTGCACGGCTGTGTGCTCGTTCTGTAGCTGTGCATGGAGCTACACATATCTAATGGCTGGGGCTCTTGCGCGTGTGTGTGTATAATAATAATAATAATAATCGGTTTATTAAGAGATAGCAGCTGTTAAGCTGAAAATATACACGTTACATATATAATATTGAAGTACAATAAAAAGGGGAAAAGTACAGTATGAAAGAGGTATCGGGGTCTGTGGTAAACACTGGGAAAGTTGTGATAAAAATGTTTAGGGCGGGGGGAGGAGGTGCGGTGTTGGAATGCAGTGTGTTTGTGCGGCAGTCTTCTGGGTGGTGTGTCAGGTGTTAAGCTCCAGGTCAACCCCCGGTCAGAAAGGGTCAGGTCGCGGCTGATGGGGGCAGGGTGCAGGTAGAGGCGGTTTCGACCGTCACTCAGCTTATGGGCTTAGCGTTGATCTTCTAATCTGCATCCAGCCGGCGAGACAAGAAGGGAAGAGGATGACAAGCGAGAGAGCAGGCGTGGGAGCGTCTGTCGTCACGCACCGGGTCTGCACAGCCTTTTATGTTGAGGGGAGTGCTGGTTGCCTCACCCTTGCCTCCACCTGAGTGACGGGCCTCAACACTGCACTGCACCGACTTAACCCAGCCGGATGATGGTCGGGCTGGTGTACCTGGGAGGACCTGGGGAGTTGGCCGGATGGTAAGGCCGCGGCGCCGTCACACTGGCCATTTCCTCTTCAGTGTCTTAACGGCACCACAAACGCACTGCTCTCACTGTCTGTCACCGCGATAGAGCTTGATGGCACAAAAGTTTCTTACGGAGTTGGGATTTTAATGAAATGGGAGAAGGGGAAGTAGGGGAAGGGGAAGGGGGGGAGGCCAACAGGCTGGGCCCTGGCTTCTCCTTTCGGCGCGCTGCGCCCCACGTCTGACCTCGGTCAGTGTGTGTGTATTTACCTAGTTGTAATTTTACAGGGCCTGGGCTTACGCTCGTGTGGTCCCGTCTCCGTATCTATAATTATCCAACTTTTCCTTGAAGCTCTGCACACTCTTCGCCGATACTATTTCTTCACGTAGTCTGTTCCAAACCTCTATTTTTCTTTGTGGGAAGCAATATTTCTTTATGTCTCTTGAGCATTTTCCCTTCCTCAACTTTTTACTATGTTCCTGCTGGAAGGTTCCTCTCTTAGTAGCAATTCTCGTTATCCACTTCTTCCATTTTACTCAATAGCCTATATATTTGTATTAGGTCTCCTCTTTCTCTTCTTTGTTCTAGTGAAGGTAATTCCATTTCCTTTAGTCTCTCTTCATATGTCAGTCCCTCCTGTTCTGGAACCATTGTTGTTGCCATCCTCTGTATTCTTTCTAGTTTTTTTGTGTTTCTTCATATGTGGAGACCACACTGTTTCCGCGTATTCTAGTTTAGGTCTGATCATAGTAGTAATTATTTTTTTCATCAATTCTTTGTCCATGTAGTGGAATGCTATACCTACATTTCTCACCATGTTATATGTATCACCGAAGATCCGATTTATATGACTTTCTGGTTGCATATAATCTTGCATTATTACTCCCAGGTCTCTCTCTTCATTTACTTTCTTTAATGTTTCACCATCTCCCATTTTATATGTCCATTTTGGTCTTTCTACACTTTTTCCCATTTCCCTAATATGACATTTCTTCACGTTGAATTTCATATCCCATTTCTGACTCCATTTCCAAATCTTGTTTAGGTCTTCTTGCAGCTCCTTGCAGTCTTCACTGTTTCTTATATGTCTTTGCAGTTTAGCATCATCTGCAAACAGGCTCATGTAGCTGTTTACTCCCTCTGGCATATCATTAATATAGACTAGGAAGAGTACTGGTGCTAAAACCGACCCCTGGGGCACTCCACTTTCCACCGTTCTCCATTCCGATCTAGTGTCCTTAACCATGGTTCTCATCTCTCTTCCTCTTAAGTAGCTTTCCATCCAGCTCTTCATTTTCCTTCTCAATCCTCCTTTATTTTCTAGTTTCCACAGCAGTCTTGAATGTGGAACTTTGTCAAATGCCTTCTTTTCTGAACTTGCTAACTGCATGCCTCCCCCCCTCCCGCGGCTCCGCTGCACTCGACTTTTTACTCATGCTCATCCCTATACTGTCCAAACCCCTTATGCAAGAGTTAACCAGCATCTTCACTCTTTCATCCCTCACGCTGGTAAACTCTGGAACAATCTTCCTTCATCTGTATTTCCTCCTGCCTACGACTTGAACTCTTTCAAGAGGAGGGTATCAGGACATCTCTCCTCCCGTATTTGATCTTGTTTTCGGCCACCTCTTTTGTTTCTTTTTTAGGAGCAGCGAGTAGCGGGCTTTTTTTTTATCATTTTTTAATTTTTTTGTGTGCCCTTGAGTTGCCTCCTTTGTTGTAAAAAAAAACCCCACAAAGACAAGACTGAGTCCCTCAAAACACACTGACTGGCACACACAAACACAAGACTGAGTCCATTAAAAACACACTGACTGGCACACAAAACGCGCGGGGTACGAAGAGGAGGAGGCTGCAGGCCCCGGCCCAGTCGAGGAGCAGGCCGGCGACACCTTCGCGGAAGGGGCCTCCTCCACTGCCCCCTCGTCCCGAGACGTTCCGTTACTTAGACGCCCGTGAACAATGCGCCCGTAAACGATGCGAAACACGTAAACAATGCGCCCGTAAACGATGCGAAACACGTAAACAATGCGCCCGTAAACGATGCGAAACACGTAAACAATGCGCCCGTAAACGATGCGAAACACGTAAACAATGCGCCCGTAAACGATGCGAAACACGTAAACAATGCGACCGTAAACGATGCGAAAAACGTAAACAATGCGCCCGTAAACGATGCGAAAAACGTAAACAATGCGCCCGTAAACGATGCGAAAAACGTAAACAATGCGCCCGTAAACGATGCGAAAAACGTAAACAATGCGTCCGTAAACGATGCGAAAAACGTAAACAATGCGCCCGTAAACGATGCGAAAAACGTAAACAATACGCCCTTAAACGATGCGAAAAACGTAAACAATGCGTCCGTAAACGATGCGAAAAACGTAAACAATACGCCCTTAAACGATGCGAAAAACGTAAACAATGCGTCCGTAAACGATGCGAAACACGTAAACAATACGCCCTTAAACGATGCGAAAAACGTAAACAATGCGACCGTAAACGATGCGAAAAACGTAAACAATGCGACCGTAAACGATGCGAAAAACGTAAACAATGCGGATTTATGCTATTCGTTGTTGTTATTGTTATTATTATATGTGTTCCGTGTGGTTTACAGTGGTATATGCACGGCACCTATGTAATATATAGATGGATTACCATTAATTAACCTAGGCTTATGTTGCTCTATTTGTATGTTGTGTTTGCCTTATTAAACACGATTCCAGTGGTAAGGTTCATCATATTAAGGAACTTGTTTTTCCCACAGCATATCTCCATATTATGGTTAGCAGTAAGCAACAATGGTGGAACAGTTGTTATGTACCGGCAGTCAGCCAATCGCAGCATATACACAACAAAAAGGATGTATAGAAATACGCTTTCAACCAAATCAGCTTTTATTTGTTATAGGCGTCCATGACAAACTGTCTAAGGGGAAGGCTGCATACTGATTCGTAACCTGAAAAAAAGTCATTGTGCTTCAAATAAAATTGATGAATGTATAACAGTATACAGGTTGCAGTAGACGCATGCACACACACGCACACCCATACATACTCGAAAAAACTTTTTTTTAGAGAGAGAAAAGGAGACAGTTCAAGGGCGTGAAAAAAAAACAATAATGAAAAAAAAAAAAAACTCTACTTACTGCTCCTGAATAGAGTACAGAGGAGTGTCCAAAAAGAGAAGTCAATTTCGGGAGGAGAGGTGTCCAGATACCCTCCTCTTGAAAGAGTTCAAGTCGTAGGCAGGAGGAAATACAGTTAAAGGAATATTGTTCCAGAGTTTACCAGCGTGAGGGATGAAAGAGTGAAGATGCTGGTTAACTTTTGCATAAGGGGTTTGGACAGTATTGGGATCAGTTTGATTAGAAAGCCGTGTGAGGCGAGGCCGCGGGAGGGTGGGAGGCATACATTTAGCAAGTTCAGAAGAGCAGTCAGCGTGAAAATATCGATAGAAGATAGAAAGAGAGGCAGGCAACATCGCGACGGAAATTAAGAGGTAGAAGATTATCAGTCAGAAGAGGAGAGCTGATGAGACGAAGGCCTTAGACTCCACTCTGTCCAGAAGAGCTGTGTGAGTGGAGTCCCCCTCACGTGAGATGCATACTCCATACAAGGGCTGACAATGCCCCTGTATATGGATAGCAACTGTGCGGGGGAGAAGAACTGGCGGAGACGATACAGAACGCCCAACCTCGAGGAGGCTGATTTAGTGAGAGAGACATCAAGTTTCCAGTCCAGATTTTGAGTTAAGGATAGACCGAGGATATCTAGCGTTGAAGATGGTGACAGCTGAGTGTTGTCGAAGAATAGGGGATAGGTGTTTGGAAGATTGTGTCGACTTGATAGGTGAAAAAAAACACCGGAAATGATAGCAATCATCATGTTCATCACCCTTAAGCGTTCTGCAGCCTCCAGTCTGGAGTCATGTACTTCCTGTTGGGATGGTCTTCTATTGAAAGAAGTTGAATAATGCAGATTGGAATCGTCGGCGTATGAGTGGACAGGAGTTTGTTAAGGAAAGAAGATCATTGAAGAACAACAGGAAGAGAGTGGGTGATAGGACAGAGCCCTGCGGGACACCACTGTTGATAAGTTTAGGGGAAGAACAGTGACCGTCTACCACATCAGAGATAGAACGGCCGGAAATGAAACTGGAGATAAAGGAACAAAGAGAGGGATAGAATACGAAAGAGGGCAGTTTAAAAAGCAAAGACTTGTGCCAGACTCTATCGAAGGCTTTCGATATGTCTAGCTCAACAGAGAAAATTTCACCGTAACGGCTAAGAGAGGATTTTTTTTTTTTTCACAACAAAGGAGGCAGCTCAAGGGCACACAAAAAAAGAAAACAATAATAAAAAAAAGCCCGCTACTCGCTGCTCCTAAAAAAAGAAACAAAAGAGGTGGTCGAAAACAAGATCAAATACGGGAGGAGAGGTGTCCAGATACCCTCCTCTTTAAAGAGTTCATGTCGTAGGCAGGAGGAAATAGCTACAGATGAAGAAAGATTGTTCCAGAGTTTACCAGCGTGAGTGATGAAAGAGTGAAGATGCTGGGTAAATTTTGCATAAGGGGTTTGGACAGTACAGGGATGAGAATGTGTAGAAAGTCGCGTGCAGCGGGGCCGCGGGAGGGGGGAAGGCATGCAGTTAGCAAGTTCAGAAGAGCAGTCAGCGTGAAATTATCGATAGAAAATAGAAAGAGAGGCAACATGGCGGCGGAAATTAAGAGGTAGAAGACTATCAGTATGAGGAGGAGAGCTGATGAGACGAAGAGCCTTAGCCTCCACTCTGTCCAGAAGAGCTGTGTGAGTGGAGCCCCCCTCACACATGAGATGCATACTCCATACGAGGGCGGACAAGGCCCCTGTATATGGATAGCAACTGTGCGGGGGAGAAGAACTGGCGGAGACGGTACAGAACGCCCAGCCTCGAGGAAGCTGATTTAAGAGATGAGATATGAAGTTTCCAGTTGAGATTTTGAGTTAAGGATAGACCGAGGATGTTTAGTGTTGAGGAAGGTGATAGCTGAGTGTTGTCAAAGAATAGTGGATAGTTGTTTGGAAGATTGTGTCGAGTAGATAGGTGGAGAAACTGTGTTTTTGAGGCGTTGAAGGACACCAGGTTCCTCTTCCCCAGTCGGAAATAATAGTAAGGTCTGAGGCTAAGCGTTCTGCAGCCTCCAGCCTTGAGTCGTTAAGTTCCTGTAGGGTGGGTCTTCTATTAAAAGAAGTTGAGTAATGCAGAGTGGAATCATCGGCGTAGGAATGGATAGGACAGTTCGTTTTGGAAAGAAGATCATCAATGAACAACAGAAAGAGAGTGGGAGATAGGACAGAACCCTGTTAATAGGTTTAGGGGAAGAACAGTGACCGTCTACCACAGCAGAAATAGAACGGTCAGAAAGGAAACTGGAGACAAAGGTACAGCGAGAAGGATAGAAACCGTAGGAGGGTAGTTTGGAAAGAAAAGATTTGTGCCAGACCCTATCAAAAGCTTTTGATATGTCCAGCGCAATAACAAAGGTTTCACCGAAACGGCTAAGAGAGGATGACCAAGAGTCAGTTAAGAAGGCTAGGAGATCACCAGTAGATCGCCCCTTGCGGAACCCATACTGGCGATCAGACAGAAGGTCAGAAGTGGAAAGGTGCTTTTGAATCTTCCGGTTAAGGATTGATTCAAAAGCTTTAGATAGACAAGAAAGAAAAGCTATAGAACGGTAGTTTGAGGGATTGGAACGGTCACCCTTCTTAGGCACAGGCTGTATGAAGGCATACTTCCAGCAGGAAGGAAAGGTAGATGTTGACAGGCAGAGGCGAAAGAGTTTGACCAGGAAGGGTGACAGCACGGAGGCACAGTTTTTAAGGATAATAGGAGGCACTCCATCAGGTCCATAAGCCTTCTGAGGATTGAGGCCAGAGAGGGCATAGAAAACATCATTTGAAGAATCTTTATAACAGGCATAAAGGAGTCAGAGGGGGGATGAGTAGGAAGAATATGCCCAGAATCGTCCAGAGTGGAGTTTTTAGAAAAAGTTTGAGAGAAGAGTTCAGCCTTAGAGATAGATGAGACGGCAGTGTTGCCGTCAGGACTGAGGAGAGGAGGGAAAGATGAAGAAGTGAACGTGTAGATGATTTTGGCTAGATGCCAGAAGTCACGGGAAAAGTTAAGGAAAGCAAGGTTTTGGCATTTTCTATTAATAATAGTTTTTGATTAGTCGGAGAATAGATTTGGCACGATTCCGGGCAGAAATGTAAAGTTCATAGTTAGCATTAGTTTGAAGGCTCTGGTACCTTTTGTGAGCTGCCTCTCTATCATTGACAGCACGATAACAAGCGCGATTAAACCAAGGCTTTTTAGCGTGAGGAGTAGAGAAAGAACGAGGAATGTATGCCTCCATTCAGAGACAATCACCTCTGTGATGCACACAGATGGGTCTCTATCCTGAATCGTCGTCCCACCGAGCTGAAGCAAAATGCCAGAAGCATCGCCTCTTCGGTGGGTCTAGAGGGTGTACAGGAGCGATAGGACAGGATACAGAAATAAGATTGTGATCGTAGGAGCCCAACGGAGAGAACAGTTTGACAGAATGAGCAGAAGGGTTTGAGGTAAGGAAGAGGTCTAGAATGTTGGGCCGGTCTCCAAGACGGTCGGGAATACGTGTAGGGTGCTGGACCAACTGCTCTAGGTCGTTGAGGATAGCAAAGTTGTAGGCTTGTTCACCAGGATGGTCAGTGAAAGAAGATGAAAGCCAAAGCTGGTGGTGAACATTGAAATCTCCTAAGATGGAGATTTCAGCGAAGGGAGAGTGGGTCAAGATGTGCTCCACTTTAGAGTTCAAATAGTCAAAGAATTTTACATAGTTAGTAGAGTTAGGTGAGAGATAAACAGCACAGATGTATTTAGTAATAGATTGACAATGAAGTCTTAGCCAGATGGTAGAAAATTCAGAAGAGTCAAGGTTGTGGGCACGAGAGCAAGTGATGTCGTTGTGCACGTAGGCGGAACATCCAGCTTTGGATTGAAATTTAGGATAGAGATAGTAGGAGGGAACAGAGTAGAGATTGCTGTCAGTAGCCTCAGAAACCTCTGTTTCGGTAAGGAAGAGAAGGTGAGGTTTAGAAGAGGAGAGATGATGTTCCACACAATGAAAATTAGAACGAAGACCGCGAATGTTGCAGAAACTGAGAAGAAAGAGGTTCGAGGAGTTATCAAGACACCTCTCGGGTCGGCAGCCAGAAGGGGAGTCCTCCCTGGGGAAATTTGTGGTCCCCCCCCCCAAGTGGGGACTCCGAGGCTTGATATAGGTGCGCCATTTTGAAATTTGAATTTTGGGAAAAGGTGTATATGTTGTGTGAATGAAGTGTGGTGTGGATAGAGAGAGGATCTATCTTTAGAGAGCATGCTGAATTACTCTCCGGTGTTGGTGAGACAATAGGGAAACGGTTAGTGAGGACATGGGAAGAGTCTCTGGAGGGCTTCAGCTCCCTTCTCACCTCCCATATATACCTCACCGAGAGTGGCTTGCGCCCGTTCGGTTGGTGTCTTCCTACCTACTCTATAACATTCTCTCTCTCTCTCTCTCTCTCTCTCTCTCTTCAGGCCCTTAGAAGGTAAGAGATGGTTCTATAACATTCTCTCTCTCTCTCTCTCTCTCTCTCTCTCTCTCTCTCTCTCTCTCTCTCTCTCTCTCTCTCTCTCTCTCTCTCTCTCTCTCATACATTGTCAGATAAATACATCGGTCTGGCTAACGGTGTTGTCAGGTTTGCATGAAATCAATAAAACTTGGGGTTTTATAAGTTCAAATTTTAAAGGAGAAATATATGTGATTAGATTTTTTTTAAACGTCATGTTTTTTCCATGCTATGTAAAAACATTCAAATGATAAATGAAAACATATTGAAAAGGAAATCACATAAGCTTGTTAGGATGATAGAAAAGTATCGATGTGCGGGTAAGAAGGAACTTGCTGAGGACAAATAGCCAGCGTCATTTTTTGTAAAATATTTTTTTGTCCGATCATCTTGAAATCTTCTTATGATAATTATGTTACTGTTACACACAACACGTGCACAGCCTAACCAAGACCGTCGGTGCAATTTAAAGCTACGGCGGCCGTACTCTTCTTCCCTTGAGTATATAAAAAGTGTTTCAAGTGGCCACGTGAAGCCTTTCATTATTAGGACTCGTCGAAAGCAGCTCCGGTTCCTGCCAAAACTGAAGGGCTATTTCACACTGCTCGGCAAATATTGAAGTAGACACACAGTTATTCGTATATGAAGCAGTACGACTGGAATAATTAAGTATAGTATTTTATTTTTGAAAATATTGTCTCAATGCAATATTAAAGTTCACTTTGTTTTCCTAAAGTGTGTGTGTGTGTGTGTGTGTGTGTGTGTGTGTGTGTGTGTGTGTAATAATAATAATAATAATAATAATAATAATAATAATAATAATAATAATAAACGGTTTATTGCATGAAGTAGCAGGCAGCCCTAGAGCTGAAAATATACATCAATGGAAGATGAAATGAAATGAATGAGACAAATAAGCAAAGTAGTATGATTGAAACTAAAAAGGAAAATAGAAATAACAATAATAGCAATAATCATAGTAAAGATAATACTAATAATGATAATAATAATAATAATAATAATAATAATAATAATAATAATAATAATAATAATATTCATAATAATAATAACAATAATAATAACAACAACAATAAGTGCTAATGAAAAATATTTACAAAACATACAAATAGTGCTGCTCTTAATTTGCATTGTTAATATACTTGACCATCATGGGCACGGCGCTGTTCTTATAGCGGTCAGTCCGTGCCCGTATCGGGGCAATAATGTTGTGGTGTCTTACTGAGTGCTGAGGGCGGTTCACTGCGGGTGAGTAGTAACAAATGTACGGAAGTGGGGGTAATTGGAAGTGGGGGGGACTGGAAGTGGGGGTTGGGGGGGTCAGCGGGGGGGACTGGAAGTGGGGGTTGGGGGGGTCAGCGGTCAGCGGGGGGGTTACGGAAGAGGGGGTATCTGGACCCCCCCACCTACCCCCCCCCCTCCCTACACCCCCCCCCATCTCTTTTACCTTTTCACCAACCCCCCCCCCCCCTCACCCCCTCTCGGACTAGCGTACGGAAGCGAGAGGGTGGCGGGAGTAGGGGTGCCCAGCAGGGAAGGGGGGGTGACGGGAGAAGGGGTACTTGAAGGGTTAAGATAAGATCTTGGACCCTCGAATGACCACGAGATAATAATCACGGAAAAGGTTAAGGACATTAGGTTAATGACCAGGCTGGAATATGAATTTACTCTCTAATGCAAGTCCGAAAATAAAATAAAAAATCGCCATTGAACGTAAGACTCGATAAATTATTTAAGTTTTTGCTGGATGTATTGTATCATTATCTTCTTATTTCTCATTTCTCAACTTGTTTCTTCTTATTTCTTTCCTCAACTTATATATATATATATATATATCTATATATATATATCTATATATATATAAATATATAGATATATTTATAAATATCTATATATATATATATATATATTTTTTTTTTTTTTTTTACTCCGGTTATTTGGTGCCATCTAACCCTAAACACTGCAGCACCAAGTCTTTTTTTTTCTGATTTTGCATTAATTAATGTCTTATATCTCATTTCTTAACTTCTTTCTTCTTATTTATTTTCTCAACTTGCATTTCTTTATATTTTCTGCCTGCTCTTCGATGTCATATGACCTTAGACGTTGCCGCATCGAGTTTACCTTTTTCCGTGAAAAAGGGATCATGTGTGTGTGTGTGTGTGTGTGTGTGTGTGTGTGTGTGTGTGTGTGTGTGTGTGTGTGTGTGTGTGTGTGTTCCATTCCCCTCCGATTATTGAGAAATCTGCGGCTAGCTCGAAATTTTGTGGGCCATCTTTTTTAGCCGATTATATGCTCCGAAGCGGAATTTAGTGAGGATTCTTATGGTATCTTCAAATTCCTCATACGTCTATTAGTTTCCGAGTTACACCGAGGAAACTGATTTTTTTTTTCTCGTCAGAGTAGCCTAACAAATAAAAATCACTCATTAATTAATGTCTTATATTTCATTTCTTAACTTATTTCTTCTTATTTCTTTTCTCAACTTGCATTTCTTTATATTTTCTGCCTGCTCTTCGGTGTCATATGACCTTAGACGTTGCCGCATCGAGTTTACTTTTTTCCGTGAAAAAGGGATCGTGTGTGTGTGTGTGTGTGTGTTCCATTCCCCTCTGATTCTTGAGAAATCTGCTGCTAGCTCAAAATTTTGTGGGCCAACTTTTTTAGCCGAATATATGTTCCGAAGCGGAATTTAGTGAGGATTCTTATGGTATCTTCAAATTCCTCATACGTCTATTAGTTCCCGAGTTACACCGAGAAAACTGATTTTTTTTTCTCTCGTAAGAGTAGCCTAACAAATAAAAATCACTCAAAGCTCCTCATCTACATTCCTTAGAAAGATTGCCATATGTTACTATTAAGAAACTTATCCCAACAACTGCAAATTTGACGCACTTTCATTTTTTTTCTTCTGATTTTGCATTAATTAATGTCTTATATCTCATTTCTTAACTTCTTTCTTCTTATTTCTTTTCTCAACCTGCATTTCTTTATATTTTCTGCCTGCTCTTCGGTGTCATATGACCTTAGACTTTGCCGCATCGAGTTTACCTTTTTCTCTAGATCAAGATAGCGCTCAACCGAAGGCAACCCAGAAATACCTCAGTGAGTCAGTGGAGGGAAGGGAGAGCGATGTGAGAGGGAAAGTGTGCGTGTGTGTGTGTGTGTGTGTGTGTGTTCCATTCCCCTCTGATTCTTGAGAAATTTGCGGCTAGCTCGAAATTTTGTGGGCCAACTTTTTTAGCCGAATATATGTCCCGAAGCGGAATTTAGTGAGGATTCTTATGGTATCTTCAAATTCCTCATACGTCTATTAGTTCCCGAGTTACACCGAGAAAACTGAATGTTATTCTCTCGTCAGAGTATCCTAACAAATAAAAATCACTCAAAGCTCCTCATCTACGTTCCTTAGAAAGATTGCCATATGTTACTATTAAGAAACTTATCCCAACACCTGCAAATTTGACGCACTTTCATCGAAAACTTAATTTTTAATAATTTTTTATTTACTTTTATGGCGCGTTTCGCGTCATCGTCCGCCAGAACCTTTTACCCTTGATGACATGAAATGCGTCATCGTGCGCGAGAGGGTTAAATAAGTCAGATTTATCTCAAATTCACTGACTGGGCAGACAAATAATCGGAAAAGAGAAGGCAAACCAGTTTGTAGATATATATAAATATGCCGTATATTCACGTCCTTATGGATATCTTCTTGTTGATTAGGGTATAAATACTCCTGAATCCCTACAGTTTCGCTCAAACATTGTTGGAGAGCCTCCCAGATGAACGCGTATTCCAATGGTGAACTCCAGGAAAAAGGAACTCTTACACGTTCTATACTCCCAACATAACGAACCCTATGGTTTAAGCTCTCAGCTACTTCTGATCTTACTCTCTTAAGCCTTTGCAGTTACTTTCTTAAACCCTCGAAGTCCGCCTTCCTGAAGTCAGGTATTACGTGTTGTTTCTGCTGACTCTATCCTCCCATTTAATATTAAATTTAGTTTCCTTATGATCACTGTTACCTAATGAACCCCCAACCTCAATGTTGCTTATTATGTCCTCTTTATTAGTTAACAACAAATCCAAAATATTTTCTTCCCTCGTTGGTGTTCTAATTAACTGCTTAAGGAAACTATCCTGCGGCGGGAAATGAAAAAGAACCATGCAGCATGGAAAAACTGCATGGAAATTTGTGTGCCTGTGAGAACAAGACAACGTTTGCTGAGCACCCAATGATGATCACAAGACTAAGATTCCCACCTGCGGGATATACTGTGAAATTTATCAATCATGCTAAAGCATATGAGCCATCTTATTTAGCATTCTATGTCTTTGAGAGTATTCTCGTAAAGCCTTCTTCAAATGGGTGTAAAGAGACATCACTTTGCCATAGCGTATGCTTACATTATAGTGAATAAAAACGGAGAAACAGTAGAAAGCGGATCCTATTGTGGAAGTAATGCTGTAAACCATTTTAGCTGAACCCACACTGTTTTGTATATAGAACGAACTTACATTAGCTGAACTCACACTGTTTTGTATATAGAACGAACTTACATTAGCTGAACTCACACTGTTTTGTATATAGAACGAACTTACATTAGCTGAACTCACACTGTTTTGTATATAGAACGAACTTATATTAGCTGAACTCACACTGTTTTGTATATAGAACGAACTTACATTAGCTGAACTCACACTGTTTTGTATATAGAACGAACTTACATTAGCTGAACTCACACTGTTTTGTATATAGAACGAACTTACATTAGCTGAACTCACACTGTTTTGTATATATAGAACGGTCTTACATTAGCTGAACTCACACTGTTTTGTATACAGAACGAACTTACATTAGCTGAACTCACACTGTTTTGTATATAGAACGAACTTACATTAGCTGAACTCACACTGTTTTGTATATAGAACGAACTTACATTAGCTGAACTCACACTGTTTTGTATATATAGAACGGTCTTACATTAGCTGAACTCACACTGTTTTGCATATAGAACGAACTTACATTAGCTGAACTCACACTGTTTTGAATATAGAACGAACTTACATTAGCTGAACCCGCACTGTTTTGTATATAGAACGAACTTACATTAGCTGAACTCGCACTGTTTTGTATAAAGAACGAACTTACATTAGCTGAACTCACACTGTTTTGAATATAGAACGAACTTACATTAGCTGATCTCACACTGTTTTGAATATAGAACGAACTTACATTAGCTGAACCCACACTCCTGGAAGAGGCTAAAATTTTCTAAAGGCTACAATAAAATCAATATGACCGATGAAGATACGGCACGTCACAATGAACAAACTCACTGTCTTCTCTGTAAATACGGGTTTTAAAAGGTAAAGGAGTAAAACATCATGACCATGAAAAATCAGGAAACAATTACATTGAAGCTTATTGTAATAGATGCAACCTTCAAATGAAAAAAATCACAAATTGCAGCGCACTCTCATTGCACATTATGCGGATTACGACATACAGGACCTCACTCGTCACCACCACTAGCCCCAGTGCTGCCGCCCCGCCCCGACCCGCCCCGAGCCCACGCAATCCTGTCGCATCCTGTCGTCGCATGATGTCGCCGCAGGGCCCGCTGCTGCCGCCGCCGCGCACATTTCGCGAGTCTTTTTTTAATTTTTTTATATGAGCCAGATCGAAACATAGACGCGTTTTATCTACATGTTTCCACAAATCGAATAAATTTTAAGACAATTATTGATTTTTTCATTCATTTTTTGATAAAGGGCATATAAACAATTCAAACAAACTCAATGTTTATTGGAATTTGGTCAAATTATGATTACAGCTTCCTTCTCTTCCTCCTCCTCCTCTACCCCTGTAGAATTATCGGGATGACCGTAAGGTCGTAACTCCAAGGTGCTAAAGCAGTGTCTTTTGTCCTCAACTACAGATATCCCTCTCTTGGGATATTTTACTGTACTCTTTCGTCCATTACGCACTGTGAATCCCTGATAGCCAAAGGTAAATGTTTGCTTCTGGAATAGGACGTCTTTGTATCGCTGATGAGCAATTTTTTTTTCTCTATGAGCTTTGGAACGCTCTTAGCTGAACTCAACCGGTCACTGTCTGCCAAGGGGATGGAGTAGCACTTTGGTCTTACACCTACAAATTCTGAGATGGTTCTTTCCCTCACTTCAAACTTGAGAAATCCGAGCTTGCCTTTGTTGTCTGTGTTGTACAAGGAATGTGAGGAGCTAAAGTTACTTGTGTCTATATAGCTTTTAAAGGGTTCCTGCGAGTACTCTGTTAATAGATCAGGAGTTTCAGTTTCTGTTATTAAGGAATCAGTGTCACAATACACTAGTTTCGCCCGATCCCCGTAATGAGCCTTCATGATACTGTAAAAGAAATCATATAGTCGCAGCTTGGACAGCTCTAGGACGTAGTAGCCAATGTAGTTTGGATGATTCGCCTGTGAATATTTCTTATGGCGAACTACAACTACATGACAAAACAGTGCGATTTCAGCTAAGGTAAGTTCGTTCTATATACAACACAGTGCGGGTTCAGCTAATGTAAGTTCGTTCTATATTCAAAACAGTGTGAGTTCACCTAATGTAAGTTCGTTCTATATGCAAAACAGTGTGAGTTCAGCTAATGTAAGACCGTTCTATATATACAAAACAGTGTGAGTTCAGCTAATGTAAGTTCGTTCTATATACAAAACAGTGTGAGTTCAGCTAATGTAAGTTCGTTCTATATACAAAACAGTGTGAGTTCAGCTAATGTAAGTTCGTTCTATATACAAAACAGTGTGAGTTCAGCTAATATAAGTTCGTTCTATATACAAAACAGTGTGAGTTCAGCTAATGTAAGTTCGTTCTATATACAAAACAGTGTGAGTTCAGCTAATGTAAGTTCGTTCTATATACAAAACAGTGTGAGTTCAGCTAATGTAAGTTCGTTCTATATACAAAACAGTGTGGGTTCAGCTAAAATGGTTTAGCATTACTTCCACAATAGGATCCGCTTTCTACTGTTTCTCCGTTTCTATTCACTATAATGTAAGCATACGCTATGGCAAAGTGATGTTCTTTACACCCATTTTGAAGAAGGCTTTTATAGTAATCTCAAAAACACATAGATGCTAAAATAAGATGGTTTATGCTTTAGCATGATTAATAAATTTCACAGTATATCCCGCAGGTGGGAATCTTAGTCTTGTGATCATCATTGGGTGCTCAGCAAGCGTTGTCTTGTTCTCACAGGCACACAAATTTCCATGCAGTTTTTCCATGCTGCATGGTTCTTTTTCATTTCCCGCCGCAGGATAGTTTCCTTAAGCAGTTAATTAGAACACCAACGAGGGAAGAAAATATTTTGGATTTGTTGTTAACTAATAAAGAGGACATAATAAGCAACATTGAGGTTGGGGGTTCATTAGGTAACAGTGATCATAAGGAAACTAAATTTAATATTAAATGGGAGGATAGAGTCAGCAGAAACAACACGTAATACCTGACTTCAGGAAGGCGGACTTCGAGGGTTTAAGAAAGTAACTGCAAAGGCTTAAGAGAGTAAGATCAGAAGTAGCTGAGAGCTTAAACCATAGGGTTCGTTATGTTGGGAGTATAGAACGTGTAAGAGTTCCTTTTTCCTGGAGTTCACCATTGGAATACGCGTTCATCTGGGAGGCTCTCCAACAATGTTTGAGCGAAACTGTAGGGATTCAGGAGTATTTATACCCTAATCAACAAGAAGATATCCATAAGGACGTGAATATACAGCATATTTATATATATCTACAAACTGGTTTGCCTTCTCTTTTCCGAATATTTGTCTGCCCAGTCAGTGAATTTGAGATAAATCTGACTTTTTTAACCCTCTCGCGCACGATGACGCATTTCATGTCATCAAGGGTAAAAGGTTCTGGCGGACGATGACGCGAAACGCGCCATAAAAGTAAATAAAAAAATTATTAAAAATTAAGTTTTCGATGAAAGTGCGTCAAATTTGCAGTTGTTGGGATAAGTTTCTTAATAGTAACATATGGCAATCTTTCTAAGGAACGCAGATGAGGAGCTTTGAGTGATTTTTATTTGTTAGGATACTCTGACGAGAGAATAACATTCAGTTTTCTCGGTGTAACTCGGGAACTAATAGACGTATGAGGAATTTGAAGATACCATAAGAATCCTCACTAAATTCCGCTTCGGAACATATATTTGGCTAAAAAAGTTGGCCCACAAAATTTCAGGCTAGCTGCAAATTTCTCAAGAATCAGAGGGAATTGAACACACACACACACACACACACACACACACTTTCCCTCTCACATCGCTCCCTTCCTCCACTGACTCACTGAGGTATTTCTGGGTTGCCTTCGGTTGAGCGCTATCTTGATCTAGGGAAAAGGTAAACTCGATGCGGCAACGTCTAAGGTCATATGACACCGAAGAGCAGGCAGAAAATATAAAGAAATGCAGGTTGAGAAAAGAAATAAGAAGAAAGAAGTTAAGAAATGAGATATAAGACATTAATTAATGCAAAATCAGAAGAAAAAAAATGAAAGTGCGTCAAATTTGCAGTTGTTGGGATAAGTTTCTTAATAGTAACATATGGCAATCTTTCTAAGGAATGTAGATGAGGAGCTTTGAGTGATTTTTATTTGTTAGGCTACTCTTACGAGAGAAAAAAAATCAGTTTTCTCGGTGTAACTCGGGAACTAATAGACGTATGAGGAATTTGAAGATACCATAAGAATCCTCACTAAATTCCGCTTCGGAACATATATTCGGCTAAAAAAGTTGGCCCACAAAATTTTGAGCTAGCAGCAGATTTCTCAAGAATCAGAGGGGAATGGAACACACACACACACACACACACACACACACACACACACACACACACACGATCCCTTTTTCACGGAAAAAAGTAAACTCGATGCGGCAACGTCTAAGGTCATATGACACCGAAGAGCAGGCAGAAAATATAAAGAAATGCAAGTTGAGAAAAGAAATAAGAAGAAATAAGTTAAGAAATGAAATATAAGACATTAATTAATGAGTCATTTTTATTTGTTAGGCTACTCTGACGAGAGAAAAAAAAATCAGTTTTCTCGTGTAACTCGGGAACTAATAGACGTATGAGGAATTTCAAGATACCATAAGAATCCTCACTAAATTCCGCTTCGGAGCATATAATCGGCTAAAAAGATGGCCCACAAAATTTCGAGCTAGCGCAGATTTCTCAAGAATCGGAGGGAATGGAACACACACACACACACACACACACACACACACACACACACAGACATGATCCCTTTTCACGGAAAAAGGTAAACTCGATGCGGCAACGTCTAAGGTCATATGACATCGAAGAGCAGGCAGAAAATATAAAGAAATGCAAGTTGAGAAAATAAATAAGAAGAAAGAAGTTAAGAAATGAGATATAAGACATTAATTAATGCAAAATCAGAAAAAAGACTTGGTGCTGCAGTGTTTAGGGTTAGATGGCACCAAATAACCGAGTAAAAAAAAATATATATATATATATATATATATATATATATATATATATATATATATATATATATATATATATATATATATATATATATATATATATATATATATATATATATATATAAGTTGAGGAAAGAAATAAGAAGAAACAAGTTGAGAAATGAGAAATAAGAAGATAATGATACAATACATCCAGCAAAAACTTAAATAATTTATCGAGTCTTACGTTCAATGGCGATTTTTTATTTTATTTTCGGACTTGCATTAGAGAGTAAATTCATATTCCAGCCTGGTCATTAACCTAATGTCCTTAACCTTTTCCGTGATTATTATCTCGTGGTCATTCGAGGGTCCAAGATATTATCTTAACCCTTCCCCCCCTCCCTGCTGGGCACCCCTACTCCCGTCACCCTCACGCTTCCGTACGCTAGTCCGAGAGGGGGTGAGGGGGGGGGGGGGGTGGTGAACCGGTAAAAGAGATGGGGGGGTGTAGAGGGTAGGTGGAGAGGGTCCATACCCCCTCTTCCGTAACCCCCTTGCTGACCCACCCCTCCACCTACATAACCTGACCATACCCCGCACCCCAACCCACTTCCCTCCATCCCCCCAACCCCACTTCCAATTACCCCCACTTCCGTACATTTGTTACTACTCGGGTGGGAGGATGTGTCTGTGTCTGGGCTGGTTGAGAAGCTTGGTGTGTGTGTGTGTTGTGTCCAAGGGCACAATGCATTCAAGCTAGAAATCGAGCTAATAGGGTACTGGGATTTATTTCAAGGAGCGTAAGCAACAGAAGCCCCGAAGTCTTCCTCAAACTATATTTAGCATTAGTTAGACCTCATCTTGACTATGCGGTTCAGTTCTGGTCACCTTACTATAGAATGGATATCAAAATGTTAGAATCGGTGCAGAGGAGGATGACTAAGATGATTCAGGGGTTGAGAAACTTGCCATACGAGGAAAGACTCAAACAGTTAAACTTGCATTCTCTAGAAAGGCGAAGGGTGCGTGGAGACATGATCGAGGTTTATAAATGGATGAAGGGCTTTAATAAGGGAGACATTCATAAGGTTTTGTTGGTAAGAGAACCGGGTAGGACACGAAGTAATGGGTTTAAACTGGATAAAGTCAGATTCAACAGGGACATAGGCAAAAATTGGTTTACTAACAGGGTGGTGGATGAGTGGAATAGGCTTAGCAGTCATGTGGTGAGTGCCAATACAATTGTCACATTCAAAAATAGACTAGATAAATTCATGGACAGCGATATTAGGTGGGGTTAGATACACGGGAGCTTAGGGTCAAAGGAGCTGCCTTGTACAGGCCTACCGGCCTCTTGTAGACTCCTGCGTTCTTATGTTTTTATGTGTGTGTGTGTGTGTGTGTGTGTGTGTGTGTGTGTGTGTGTGTGTTCAATCAAGCGATGGTGCCATGCGTCATTTCTTCCTCAGGTACTGTCTGGGTCTCCATGGTGGCCGGCGTCATGGTGTGGAGCCTAACACTCTGGGCCTTGCTCAGGATCGTACAAACTGGGGTGGAGAAGCACCCGATGAAGCTCACCCGGGCACTTTTCTACGGGTGGGGCCTGCTGCTCGAGGACACGCCCTATGACCCGCCCGAGGGAACACACGGCCTGGACAGCGGGGGCCGGGGAAGCATGGTCCAGTAACACACTCAGTTAAATTTACGAAATATTTTATGAAAACAAAATGCAAAGTTTAATAATGGCACCAAATTTATCATTAACCAACAGCTAGACTGATGAGTCAACAGTAAACATTCAAAACTCTCAGTAACTTACGTAAGTCAGACAGCAACTTTATATCAAGCAAACTTAACAACTTTTTTTACATGCTGCCAATAGCGCCTGCAAGCTTTCTTGAGAGGCCTCTTGCTCGACCCCAGCCCGTTAGCTGCGCAGGCGAATTTTTTTTTATATAGTGGCTGTCGTGATGTATGACTCTTGCTTGGTCCATGCTGCCCCCCGGTGCTCCTCTTGGACGAAGTCACTGAAGTTAGGGTTGATTGAAGGCCTGGGCTGCATGTGGGTAATCATCCGCCACTCGGCGATGGCTTGAAATATCAGCGCGTTTAGGTGGGACTCGATCCTAGGTCCACGGGCTCACCACGTAATAGGGTATTAATCCAAGGTTGAATTTCCTGTCACAAACGCATAAAAAATAAATCATACTGTAGAAATACTTGGTGACTCCTTAAAGTAAACGTTTTCACGGTACTTTTTTGTATTGATTTCCACACGCTTGTCGTTGCTTCACCTTCCGGCTTCCAGCCAATCACAAGGTAGTACGCCGTGACGTCAGAACCGAGCCTCCGGTGAGCTTCATCTGCTGCTGTTTATATGGCCAAGGGTGTGCCGTGGGTGTGGGTGTTGGTCGTACGAAGGGTTTTCTGCGCACGAGGAGGCCGATTCAGGGACGAGAGGTGAGCAACAGGACGTTCTCGGTGACGAGTTGATGGCAGGCGGCTGTTTTGTGTGTTATGAGGCAAGGACGAGAGGTGAGCAATATAACATCCGTGGTGACGTGAGCTGGTGGAGAGTGGCTATTGGTGCGTTATAAGGAAGCAACGTTCGAAGGGATTATATTATGCGCACGAGGAGGCCGCTACGGTGACGAGAGGAGAGGAACATTCGAGTTGGTGGCGGTTGCTTGCTTTGTGTTATGAGGCAAGGACGAGAGGTAAACAGTAGTGTTTTGTGAGGCAGGGAAGAGATGAGCAACATGTTCTTAATAACGAGTTGTTGTCGATTGGCTATTGGTTTGTTATGAGACAAGGACGATAGGTGGGCAACAAGCTCTTAGCCCGTATTGTTAAGCGTATCAGCACCGCAGTTCGCCTGTTTGAAAAGCCTCTCCTAGAAGGGATGTTCGTTGGCTGTTTTGTGACGCTGGTGATAGTTTTACATGACTTCTGCACCTTGAACGGGAAAAATCACCCTGAAAACCTCGTTAATCTTCTCCGTGGCCTTGGGAATGGTCGTAATGGGAGCCCGATACCTTAGTTTTACCCGACTTCTTCATCTTGAACGGGAAAAATCACCCTGAAAACCTCGTTAATCTTCTCCGTGGCCTTGGGAATGGTCGTAATGGGAGCCCGATACCTTAGTTTTACCCGACTTCTTCATCTTGAACGGGAAAAATTACCCTGAAAACCTCGTTAATCTCCGTGGCCTTGGGAATGGTCGTAGTGGGAGCCCGGCAAACATGTTCTTATTGTTCAGCGTCTCGGCACCGCAGTTCGCCTGTTTGAATAGCCTCTCGTAGAAGTCGCTGGGATATTCATGGACTGTTTTGTAATGTGATAGTTTTACACGACTTTTGCATCTTGAACGGGAAAAATCACCCCTGAAAACTTGGTTCATCTTTTTCGTGGCAGGGGGCTTCGTGGTGCAGTGGTAAGCACATTCGGCTCACAACCGAGAGAGCCTGGGTTCGATTCCCGGGCGGAGTGGAATAATTTGGGCGGCTTTTCAGATACCCTACGCCCCTGTCCACCCAGCAGTGAATGGGTACCAAGTATTAATCAGGGGTTGTGTCCCGTCTCCTGGGGTCCGTTCCCTTCTCCTATAATTCCTTCCCCTTCTGTCTCTCTCCGGCATATGGCCACATGTTGCGCCGACTAAACAAAACTTTCCAACTGTTCCCTTCTCCTATAATTCCTTCCCCTTCTGTCTCTCTCCGGCATATGACCACAGATGTTGCGCCGACTAAACGAAACTTTCCAACTTTCTCCGTGGCCTTGGGAATGGTCGTAATGGGCGCCCGATACTTTTAATAATATATGGACTTCAGTGACGAGTTGATGGTGGATGGCTGTTGAGTGTGTTATGCCGGCAAACTGATGCTTTCAGACATTGATTATTGATTGATTGTGATTATTATTGAATTTCTTTTTTGCTTGTTTTCAGTTTTACTTTCCTCTGTTGCTGTTGTCTATTTACGATGTGTTTGTTTTCATTTGACACGGCAATAAAAAGAAAGATTAAGGAAGTAAGTAGAAGGGAAAAGGGAAGTAGGGAAAGAAAAAGAAAAAAAAGACCCTGACTCTAACGTCAAATAATTGTTCTCTCTCTCTCTCTCTCTCTCTCTCTCTCTCTCTCTCTCTCTCTCTCTCTCTCTCTCTCTCTCTCTCTCTCTCTCTCGATCAAAAAACGACCCTCAGCAACTTCCCTCCACCCCGCACGTGTAAATAGTTTCCGTGGATCTCAACAAACCCGTAACCGTGATCCCCGCAAGTACCAACACCTCTATTACCAAGCCTCTAGATAACTTAAAAATCCTTAGTTTCAATGCGCGTAGCCTAAGCAACAAATTTGATGAACTGAGATGTCTTGCTCTAACAGAAAATTTTGACATAATTGCCATAACCGAAATATTTATCGACACCACAAATATTGATTAAAGTTCCGAGTACAACATAGATGGCTATAGACTCTTCAACAAAGATCGTGTGAACCGTAGAGGCGGTGGCGTCGCCCTTTATATCAAAAGGTATTTGCAACCCACTGACAGAACATCGGGAAACAGTAACGTTGAACATTTGTACGTGCGAGTAAACATTGCAAAAGTCAATTTAAATATATCGGTCACCTACAGGCCTCCCGGGCAATCACTCGATGACGACCTTGAAATGTACAGCGTTTTAAGGCAGTCATTTAATAACAACGACTCACTGATATTAGGAGACTTTAACCTCCCTCATATCGACTGGGCGACACTGTCAGGTACAGGAGGCGAGTCACATAGAATGATCAATTTCTAGAAGAAAATCATCTAAGCCAAATGGTTTCTTGAGCCAACTCGACAAAATGATATACTCGACCTTGTTATAACGACCCAAGATAACCTAGTCAGTAGTGTCACGGTAGGAGAACACCTCGGCTCTTGCGATTATAAATCAGTGCGCGTCGACATTAGAGCTCAAACATCAGTGACTGAAAATAAAGTAAAGGTGCCTAATTTCAAAAGAGCTAACTTCGTAGAAATCCGACAAAAACTAACAGAAATACAACTATCAGATGACGGCATTGTAGAGGAAGCCTGGCTAAGCCTTAAAATCATATACTCACTCAGAACACATTCGTCCCCTTGTGCGAGAAGCGAATTAACACTAATAAAAGCCCACCTTGGTTTAATAGCGAAATTAAACACTCAGTCAGGGAGAGAAAATTGTCTTACAGGTTAAAGAAAGAACAAAGCACGCCCGAAAACATTAGACTTTATAATGGTGCCAGGCGACGAGTAAAAAGATTAGTGCGTCAGGCAAAGCGTAGATATGAAGAAAATATTGCAGCCAACTGTAAAAATAATCCGAAATCTTTCTTCAGTTACATAAACAACAGAAAGGCGATCAGAAGTGGAATTGGACCTTTAACAAACAGCGACGGTGCACTGGTGACTGACAGCCAACACATTGCAAATCTCTTAAACAATTACTTTTCCTCGGTGTTTAATACTAACAGTCTTCCTCCCACTACCACCAACACCAGTACTAATGTAAATCTCGAGCATGCATTGCCTAATTTTGAAATAACAACCGATGGAAACCTTAAAGCTCTCCATTCACTTAAAACAAATAAAAGTCCCGGACCCGATAAAGTATATCCTATACTGCTTAAAGAAACAAAGAGCGAAATACTCTCCTCGCTAACAACCATTTTCAATATGTCCTTGCGACAAGGCATCGTCCCTGCGGATTGGAATAAATCTAACGGGACACCGATTTTTAAGAAAGGAGACAAAAAAATACCGACCCATTGGTCTAACTTCAATTGTAGGTAAGCTACTTGAGAGCATAATTAGAGACAAAATGGTGAGTTACCTCGAAAGCCACTCATTAATTGGGGATTCACAACATGGCTTCCGTAACAAAAGATCCTGCCTATCAAACCTATTGACCTTTTATAACGACCTCTTCTCAGTTTATGACGTAACCAAATCATTGGACGTAGTCTATCTTGATTTCCAGAGAGCGTTTGATAAGGTCCCACATCATAAATTACTTTATAAATTAAAGCAAATAGGTATTGACGGTCAAGTAAACCAATGGATCGCGAATTGGTTGAGCAACAGACAACAAAGAGTGGTGATTGACGGATTTAACTCGAAGTGGGCGCCGCTCACTAGTGGCGTCCCTTATGGCTCGGTTCTTGGCCCAATGCTCTTCATTATTTACATCAACGATGTGGATGTTGGACTCAATAATCGCATTAGTAAATTTGCAGACGACACAAGATTGGTAACTCGGTTCTCACTGACGAAGACAGGCAAAGCCTCGAAGTGGATTTGCACAAAATTTCAACTTGGTCGGATAGATGGAGATGCCCTTTAACGTAGACAAGTGCCAGGTCCTTCAGGTTGGAACAAGAAATAAGAAGTTCGAATACGAAATGCGCGGCGTTAAACTTACAAGCGTTCAATGCGTTAAGGACCTGGGGGTCAAAATCGCGTCAAACCTCCAATTCTCACAGCAATGCATCGATGCAGCAAATAAAGCGAACAGAATGTTGGGCTTCATTAAAAGAAACTGTTTATTCAAGAATAAAGATGTAATACTTCCGCTCTACAGTAGTTTAGTCAGACCCCACTTGGAATATGCGGTACAGTTTTGGTCTCTTCACCATGCAAAGGACATTACTAAATTAGAAGGTGTTCAGCGTCGGGCAACAAAAATGATCCCTTCCTTGCACAACAAATCCTACGAAGAAAGGCTTTCCACCCTTAACATGTTCTCTCTTGAGAAACGTCGCCTCCGAGGAAAACTGATCGAATGTTTTAAAATACTTAATGGTTTCACGAATGTAGACAGAACAAAATTGTTTATGATCAATGACACTTTGCGAACGAGGAACAATGACATAAAACTCAAATGTAGACAAGTAAATTCAGACTGCACCAAATTTTCCTTCACCAACGTTGTAGTGCGAAAATAGAATAAGCTCCCACCGTCAGTGGTCCAGTGTAACACGATTGACTCCTTTAAAAACAAGCTCGACCGTCACTTCCTTGAACTTAATATTAACTAAAGTAGAAAAGCAACGTTTTGGAGCCATATGATTAGTGTAGATTCACTCAGGTTTAAGGACAGACCACCTAGTCTGGACCATGGGGTCTGTGTGGTCTGATTTTCTATGTAAATCTATGTAATTCTCTCTCTCTCTCTCTCTCTCTCTCTCTCTCTCTCTCTCTCTCTCTCTCTCTCTCTCTCTCTCTCTCTCTCTCTCTCTCAGGAGGCACCAACGAGGGCTAACACCCACATATTTTGGGGGTTTACCTATGGTCACGAGAGAGAGAGAGAGAGAGAGACTCAGGCGATAAATTAGGGAGGGGAGGGGGGGGGGGGTAATGTTGGACCGTGGAACAAGCTTTATGTTGGAAGACTGCGACGCGATGCTTTGTGGGTAAAACATATATATCGTGGGGAGACAAGGAGGAGGAGAATGAGGAGGATGTTTGAGAGAAAGAAAGAGGGGGACCCGATTACCCTCATTGTCCGTCTCCGGCTATACGGGCATTTAGCACGCCCCCATTCATTGACTGAATATCCTTATGATATCCAAATCTCTCATGCAAGAGTCAACCAGCATCTTCCTTATTTCATCCCTTTCATTTGTAAACTCTAGAACATCCTTTCCTAATGTTTCCTCCTGCCTACGACTTGAACGCTTTCAAAAGGGGTGTATCAAAACACCTTTCCGATTTTAACACTTCCGATTACTATTTAAACTTCTCACAGGAGCAGCGCCAACGGAGTAGTTTTTTTTTTTTTAATCAATTTTACCTTTGAGCTGCCTCTTTTCAACCAATAGGGGCATACGCCGGGGGCCCCGTAGCCTCGCCCACCTTACGACGCCATGTCTGGGGGTCACTCCGGGCAAGTATCCATGCAGACCCGCTTCCCATCCTGAGTACTTCCTGGCAGGATCTGTCGACATGCTCAAGTCACGAACTCAGAGGGCGTCCCCTTCGCCTCCTGCGGCAGATTCGTGGTTGTTGTAGACATGGCGCCATTTAAAAAAATGACCGTTGAGACTCGTCTTGAGATTAGTTGGCAGCATGTCGCAGACATTCTGCCAACAAGTTGGCCGAATGTCCCAAACAGTCGGCAACCATGGTAGCCGATTGGCCTCTCTCATTCTTAATTATGGTAAAAAATCGAAGTAGTTTTCATCTATTTTTTTAAGCAATGACACCGATTTTCACACTCTTCCGTCCCGCGACATACAGATGGTTCACACATTCTTCCCGCAACATACAGATGGTTCACACATTCTTCCCGTAACATAGAGATGGTTCACACATTCTTCCCGTAACATAGAGATGGTTCACACATTCTTCCCGCAACATACAGATGGTTCACACACTCTTCCCGTAACATACAGATGGTTCACACATTCTTCCCGTAACATAGAGATGGTTCACACATTCTTCCCGTAACATAGAGATGGTTCACACATTCTTCCCGCAACATACAGATGGTTCACACACTCTTCCCGTAACATACAGATGGTTCACACATTCTTCCCGTAACATAGAGATGGTTCACACATTCTTCCCGTAACATAGAGATTGTTCACACATTATTCCCGAAACATACAGATGGTTCACACACTCTTCCCGTAACATACAGATGGTTCACACATTCTTCCCGTAACATAGAGATGGTTCACACATTCTTCCCGTAACATAGAGATGGTTCACACATTCTTCCCGTAACATAGAGATGGTTCACACATTCTTCCCGTAACATAGAGATGGTTCACACATTCTTCCCGTAACATACAGATGGTTCACACATTCTTCCCGTAACATAGAGATGGTTCACACATTCTTCCCGTAACATAGAGATGGTTCACACATTCTTCCCGTAACATAGAGATGGTTCACACATTCTTCCCGTAACATAGAGATGGTTCACACATTCTTCCCGTAACATAGAGATGGTTCACACATTCTTCCCGTAACATAGAGATGGTTCACACATTCTTCCCGTAACATACAGATGGTTCACACATTCTTCCCGTAACATACAGATGGTTCACACATTCTTCCCGTAACATACAGATGGTTCACACATTCTTCCCGTAACATACAGATGGTTCACACATTCTTCCCGTAACATACAGATGGTTCACATTCTTCCCGTAACATACAGATGGTTCACACATTCTTCCCGAAACATACAGATGGTTCACACATTCTTCCCGTAACATACAGATGGTTCACACATTCTTCCCGTAACATACAGATGGTTCACACATTCTTCCCGTAACATACAGATGGTTCACACATTCTTCCCTCCCGTAACATACAGATGGTTCACACATTCTTCCCGTAACATACAGATGGTTCACACATTCTTCCCGTAACATACAGATGGTTCACACATTCTTCCCTCCCGTAACATACAGATGGTTCACACATTCTTCCCGTAACATACAGATGGTTCACACATTCTTCCCTCCCGTAACATACAGATGGTTCACACATTCTTCCCGTAACATACAGATGGTTCACACATTCTTCCCGTAACATACAGATGGTTCACATTCTTCCCGTAACATACAGATGGTTCACACATTCTTCCCGTAACATACAGATGGTTCACACATTCTTCCCGTAACATACAGATGGTTCACACATTCTTCCCGTAACATACAGATGGTTCACATTCTTCACGTAACATACAGATGGTTCACACATTCTTCCCGTAACATACAGATGGTTCACACATTCTTCCCGTAACATACAGATGGTTCACACATTCTTCCCGTAACATACAGATGGTTCACACATTCTTCCCGTAACATACAGATGGTTCACACATTCTTCCCGTAACATACAGATGGTTCACACATTCTTCCCGTAACATACAGATGGTTCACATTCTTCCTGTAACATACAGATGGTTCACACATTCTTCCCGTAACATACAGATGGTTCACACATTCTTCCCGTAACATACAGATGGTTCACACATTCTTCCATGAACAAACAGATGGTTCACATTCTTCCCGTAACATACAGATGGTTCACACATTCTTCCCGTAACATACAGATGGTTCACACATTCTTCCCGTAACATACAGATGGTTCACACATTCTTCCCGTAACATACAGATGGTTCACACATTCTTCCCGTAACATACAGATGGTTCACACATTCTTCCCGTAACATACAGATGGTTCACACATTCTTCCCGTAACATACAGATGGTTCACACATTCTTCCCGTAACATACAGATGGTTCACACTCTTCCCGTAACATACAGATGGTTCACACATTCTTCCCGTAACATACAGATGGTTCACACATTCTTCCCGTAACATACAGATGGTTCTAACATTCTTCCCGTAACATACAGATGGTTCACACATTCTTCCCGTAACATACAGATGGTTCACACATTCTTCCCATGACATACAGATGGTTCACACATTCTTCCCGTAACATACAGATGGTTCACACATTCTTCCCGTAACATACAGATGGTTCACACATTCTTCCCGTAACATACAGATGGTTCACACATTCTTCCCGTAACATACAGATGGTTCACACATTCTTCCCGTAACATACAGATGGTTCACACATTCTTCCTGTAACATACAGATGGTTCACACATTCTTCCCGTAACATACAGATGGTTCACACATTCTTCCCGTAACATACAGATGGTTCACACATTCTCCCCGTAACATACAGATGGTTCACACATTCTTCCCTCCCGTAACATACAGATGGTTCACACATTCTTCCCATGACATACACATTCACACATCCTTCCATTCACAGGCGAGGCGGGCGGCAAGCAACAGGCAGTGACGGGAATAGAATGAATGAATGTGCATTGAAACCACAACAGAATGGTCGAATGAGACAACAGAACCACAACAAGAATGAGGGAGAATGTGATACCAGCAGCAGAACCACCACAGCAAGAATTATATACAGACCTTACTGTAGTGAATGCATGTGGTAGTGGTAGTAATAGTAGCAGTAGTGGTAGTAATAATAGTAATAGTAGTAGTAGTAGTAGTAGTAGTAATAATAGTAATAGTAGTAGTAGTAGTAGTAGTAATAGTAGTAGTAGTAGTAGTAGTAATAATAGTAGTAGTTTGCAAGATTTATAGTAGCAAGAGCTTCCTCCTCCTCCTCCTCTTCCTCCTCTTCTTCCTCCTCCTCCTTGCTCCTCCTCCTCTTTTACTATATCTTCTCTCTCCTTCTGTTCGTGTTTTCCCTCCTTCCTAATATATATTTTCTTCTCCTTCTTCTTTTTCTTTTTCTTCTTCTTCTTTTCTTCCTATATTATTTTGTCATTTATTTCTTCTTTCCTTTATTTTTCTTCATTTCTGATATATGTCATTCTTTATCCTTCTTCCTCCTCCTCCTCCTTCTTTATCGCTTCCCCTCCCTCTCCTCTTCCTATATGATTCATTTTTCTCTCATGTATCTCTCTTTCCTTTCTAATTTTTCCTCCTCCTCCTCCTCCTCCTTCTTTATCGCTTCCCCTCCCTCTCCTCTTCCTATATGATTCATTTTTCTCTCATGTATCTCTCTTTCCTTTCTAATTTTTCCTCCTCCTCTTCCTTCCTCTTTCCTTTCTTATTTTTCTTCCTTTGCTCCTTCTCCTCCTCCTCCTCCTCTTCCTTCTTTGACCCCTCCTCTTCCTCTCCTAGGATTCGTTTTCTATAATTTTATGTCTTTTTCCTTTCTACTTCTCCTTTTCCTTCCTCTCTCCCCCTTTCTGCCCTTTCTTCCTTTATTCTCCTGCTTATTATTTCTTCTTCTCAGGTTTTTTTAATATATTTTTCCTTTTCTCCGTTTTTCATTCCATCTTCATTTCTGTTCCTCCTCCTCCTCTTCCTTTTTTTCTATATCTCCAGCGTTAGTTTTCTTCCTCCGTTTCTCCTCCTACTTGTCCTCCTCCTCCTCCTCCTCCTCTTCTCCTCTTGTAAACTTATGTCTTTCTTATACTTCTCTTCCTCCTCCTCCTCCTCCTCCTCCTTGTTTTCTCTATTTCCTTCCTAAATTTTATCCTTCGTTTCTTCTCCTACTTGTCCTCCTCCTCCTCCTCCTCTTCCTTGTTTTCTCTATTTCCTTCCTTAATTTTATCCTTCGTTTCTCCTCCTACTTGTCCTCCTCCTCCACTTCCTCTCCAAAACTTACGTCTTTCTTATACTTCTCTCTTCCTCCTCCTTCTCCTCCTCTTCCTTGTTTTTTCTATTTCCATCATTTATTTTCGTCCGTCATTTCTCCTCTTACGGATCCTCCTCTAGCTATAATTTTCTTCCTCTGTTCCTCCTCCTCCTCCTCCTCTTCTAAACTTAGGTCTTTCTTATATTCCTCTATTCACAGTTTTCACTTCACCTCCTTTTCTGTTCCTCCTCCTCCTCCTTTTTCTTATTTTCTATGTTTTTTTCCTTTGTTCCTCTCCTACAAATCCTCATCTATAATATTTTTCCTTAGTTCCTCCTCCTCCTATTTTTCCTCTTCTAAATCTTCCCATCTCCTTCCCCAATAATTTGCATGCAAGAGAAAGTATATTAAGGCATGGGTGTATATTGAACAGATGCATTAGTTTCGTCATTCTTGTGTATTTCCATGACAGATAATACTAATAACAATAATAATAATGTTTCACTAGTCTCGTACGTGCACTGAGGGAACCCGGGCCTTCAGAGTACAAGCCAGGGCAGCAAGCAAATTCAACCATCGTGCCAGGGGCCAATTCTGCGGCACTACACCTGACGTCCCAGCCTAGCAGTGTGGACATTGAGGGAATGATGACTGATGATGAGACTAATGCACTTGTTCAATACACTCCTTTACTTTCATTTACACTTCCTTCTGCTTCCATATTATACAGGAGGAGGAGCTGCTCATAAGGGACTCTGTTGATGTGCTGCCCCAACTTTTATTGCAAGGGTCCGGGTCCATCCCCAGCACTGTGAGGTACACACTTTGAGATTTTGAACTGTTATTGCCACGTCACTGATGCTTCACGAATTCAAATATACAAGAAAAAGATGAGTGGCAAGCACAACACTCTCTCTCTCTCTCTCAGGGGCCTAGACTCAAGCCATTTTTTTCTATCATTTATTTATTTACTTAATACTAATACAAATTTTATCTCTTCACCAAAGTCTGAGTTGGGAAAAGGATTCTCTCTCTCTCTCTCTCTCTCTCTCTCTCTCTCTCTCTCTCTCTCTCTCTCTCTCTCTCTCTCTCTCTCTCTCTCTCTCTCTCTCTCTCTCATGGAAATACTAATATATTTTGATTTGATGTAAGGGATATGTGTCGTAAGCTTGAAATGCTCTCATTCCTGATGCACCAATTTTAAAGCTTCCCACAGCAGTTTGTCACTGTTTGGCTGCCCTGGGAACTGTCACTGTCTGGCTGGCACTAAGACGATGCTGTCACCGTTAACCCCTTGACTGCGGATTTCCTATGAAGACATCCTTAGCAACAGGAATGGAACAAAAAGTGGCTGCTACAATTCAATGAAGAAAAATGTAAAGTACTGCACCCTGGGAGGATATCCAGCATACCAGTGCCACATGGGAAACACTCCACTATCACCACAGAGGCAGAGGAAGACCTGGGGTGTATGTTACCAGGCTACCAGTGAAGGGATATCCAGCACACCAATACCACATGGGAAACACTCCACTATCCACCACAGAGGCAGAGGAAGACCTGGGAGTATATGTTATCAGGCTACTAGTGAAAGCCAAATCTGTGCCAATCGCAGCGGACGTGTTAGCAGCGCACTGATTAGGGTGGGTGTCTGCAGCCAGGCATGGGCGGTAGATTGACCTCATGTGTGGACGTGGGAAATTTGTCCACATTGGGTCAAATGTGGCGCCCAAGCCTGGCTGTACACACCTGATCACTGACCTCCAGTGAGTGGCACGTTAGGAGCAGCCTGATAGTGACAGTGCAATGCTGAGTGACATAAATCTCTCTCTCTCTCTCTCTCTCTCTCTCTCTCTCTCTCTCTCTCTCTCTCTCTCTCTCTCTCTCTCTCTCTCTCTCTCTCTCTCTCTCTCTCTCTCAGCCAAAGGCCCCACAGGATGTCACTCCACAGTATGTTTACAAACCCCACAGACACATGATCCCCGGACACATAAATAATTCTCTCTCTCTCTCTCTCTCTCTCTCTCTCTCTCTCTCTCTCTCTCTCTCTCTCTCTCTCTCTCTCTCTCTCTCTCTCTCTCTCAGCCACAGGCCCCACAGGATGTCACCCCACAGTATGTTTACAAACCCCACAGACACATGACCCCCCGACACAAATATTCTCTCTCTCTCTCTCTCTCTCTCTCTCTCTCTCTCTCTCTCTCTCTCTCTCTCTCTCTCTCTCTCTCTCTCTCTCTCTCTCTCTCTCTCTCTCTCTCTCTCTCTCTCTCTCTCTTGCATTAATGTAAACACAATGTAAGTTAACTGAATAAATATTGAGATACGGAAAGTCTTGTTTGAATGGAGCCGGCACAGAGGAGAGAGAAATATGATGTAAAAATAAGAGAAAAGAAGAAATTTGGAATAATCAGAAGCATGCAAAGGACCTGATACTACTATTACTACTACTTCTACAGATATCACTATATTACACAACGGCTGGAAGTGGTGAATGCTGAGCTCTGAGGGTCTGAGTTCAGAGTCCAGTTTCCAACCTTTAATTCTCCCTCTAAAGACAACCCGAAGGAACACAAGAAGGAAGAGAGGAAAGGATCAAAGAGATGGAGTTCATTACATTGAGATCAAAGAGATGGAGATACATTAAGTCTTATAGGAAAATGGAGAAGGATGAGAATTAGTTTTTAAGTGAGAGAAGATTGTCATAAAGGAGATGAAAGCACTGGAGAGATGGAGATACTAATAAGGTTGGTATTCTCAAACACCTCGCATCAACTATTTCCAAAGGCATAAAAGGAGATCAGTCGAGCTCTAAAGGGTGGTATTTTAAGTTCTTGTTACAGAAGAAGGGTCAAACTACCACCAGGGCCATGAAACTACCCCTGGAAATGCCTCCCCAACTCATGCAAGCCTTGTTGAATCTGTGCGCTTGGGCATGAAATGTAAAAAAAATATGATGGTTAGTCTTGTATGAAAATGGAGAAGGGATGAGATGTAATTTTTATGAGAGAATACGAGTGGCATGGAAGTGTTGGATAGAAATTATTTAATCACAACGGAAGGGAGGAGGCAACTAAGAGGACACAGTAAGAAATTGAGAAAGAGGACTTGTTTGAAAGACATGCAGTTTTCCATACAGGAGTGTGGATACATGGAATGGACGAAGCAAAGACCTTGTTGAGGCGGGCAGTGACCAGAAAATGAAGAAAAAGCTAGACAAATATAGATTGGGAGACAGGACTGACCATGCTTGAGCTGAGGCCCTGTATACTGCAAATAGGTACACACACACACACACACACACATACTTTATTTCATATTTGTTTCAGCTGTTCTTCGTGTGAGTCAGAACTTGAGTCCACGCCACTACTAAAGTGTTTTCTCTATTGCAAGTGTCACAGCCTAACTAACATTCCTGAGAGCCACAAGCTACACCTTTCTTTCTTATTTTACTTTTCTTCTTTGTCTTTTCTTAGCACCAGTGTTGTGAAGGGCAGTGTGATGGGATGTTCTCTTTCTCCTTCCTTCTTCATCTCTCACACTTCCTTCCACCCCCGTCAAGTTGAAGGGACTGCCTTTTCATCGCCTCCCTTCAATGTTGTCTGTTTGTCTGTATATCGTGTTTGTTTTCCGCCGCGACAAAAGTCCGAGTATACAAAAGGTCGCGCGCACTGTTTCGCTTTGAGCTCATTATACATGTTTTTGCCATTCTAAAAATACTAGTGCTTTATGGGACCAGATGGCTCCATGACAGTGTTTGGCTGGGAGGGAGAGGAAGAAGTGTTTGTAAGAGTGGAGAGGAAGGAAAGAGTAATGGTGAAGGCGACTGTTTCCACTAGTGCTTTATGGGACCAGATGGCTCCATGACAGTGTTTGGCTGGGAGGGAGGGAGAGGAAGAAGTGTTTGTAAGAGTGGAGAGGAAGGAGAAGTAATGGTGAAGGCGACTGTTTCCACTGTCCTTTGTGTGTCATAATTTGAGCACATGCCAGCACTGCGAAGGAGAGTAAGTGTAATTCCTATTGTAACTGTCACAGCATAAAATTCACAAGGCACAGATTTCTTTCTCTGTCCTTTTTCCTCTTCTTCCTTCTTTCCTCTTGTCCTTGTCCGCTTTTATCGCCTGGTTTGTGGTAGCAGTAATGGTAGTTTTCCTCTTTCCTACATAATTTCCATGCAGTTTTTCCATGCTGCATGGTTCTTTTTCCTTTCCTGCCAGCTTTGGCTGGAGGGATGGGGGGTGGGGAGGAGCCTTCGCCTTTGCTGTCCTTCATCTTCCACCTTTGATTAGATAGTTAGTGTAGCTTGCCACAAACAGCCTCGTAAGGACCAGCAGGTCTGCTGTTGTTTGTTCTTCATTTGTGTTACTTTGTGTTCTCCTTTAGCAGTGCCACCATTCTGTAGATTAGTAAGTGCTTCTTCTTGTTGTAATTGACTGTCTGTTCTCTCCCCTCAAGGTCCTGCCATTACTTTGCCTTCTTTCAGCTTCTTCACAGCCCAAAATCACAAGGTACATATTTCCTTCTCTTTCCTTTCTTCCTCTTCCTTCTTCTCCTTCAGCAGTGCCACCATTCTGTCGGTTAGTAAGTGCTTCTTCTTGTTGTAATTGACTGTTTGTTCTCTTCCCTCCATTACTTTGCCTTCCTCCAGCTTCTTCACAGCCCAAAATCACAAGGTACATATTTCCTTCTCTTTCCTTTCTTCCTCTTCCTTCTTCTTCTCCTTCAGCAGTGCCACCATTATAAGGACTATTAAGTGCTTCTTCTTGTCGTAACTGTCCATTCCCTTTCCTTCAGTCTCTTCATGTGTCTCTTTTTCTGTGTTTTCTCTCTTCCATTGTAGCTGCAGATTTCTTTCTCTTTCCTTTTTATCCTCTTCTCCCTTCTGCTCCTTCACCAGTGCCACAGAATTCTTCCTCTTTTCATTTTTCCTCTTCCTTCTCCTCTGCCTATAGCACCAGTAGGCTCTCTCGAGGGACCACTTGGAAGACCCCAGTCCGTTCGTGGCACAGGCGAATTTAATTTATAGTGGCTGCTGTGATGTATGACTCTGCTTGGCCCATGCTGCCCCCCGGTGCTCCTCCTGACCGAAGTCGCTGAAGTCAAGGTTGATTGAAGACCTGGGCAGCATGTGGGTAATATTCCACCACTCGCCGATGGTTAAGAATTGTCAGTGTCTTGCAGAGGGACTTGAGCCTGGGTCCTTGGGGTCATGGCATCCAGGCACCGACCACTCAGCCATCGTCAGTAAGTGTTTTTCTTTGCTCAAACCTGCAGTGTCTTCCTTCTAAGTTCAACACACAAGCCACCACACTCCCTCTGTTTTGTATTCTTTCTCTTACTTTCACTAGTGCTGTCATTGTGAGGTAAGCATTTCTTCTTGTTCAAACCCTGCAGTGTGTCCCTTCTTAAGTTCAACACACACAAGCCACACTACATTCCCTCTGTTCCACCTTCTTTCTCTTCCTTTCACTAGTGCTGTCACTGTGAGGGGTAACTAGTGTTTTCTTCCTTCATGTTCCATCTGTCGCTGTTCTTCCTCTAGTGTACAGCCACTTCATCGCCTCCTTCAACTTCTTCTTCTTCCCTCTCTTTTGGGTTTGCTTCCTGTGCTTCATCACATCAGTACTTGAGCCAAAACTGCCATTGTGAGGGTAACTAGTATTTTTCATATTCTATCCATCCTGTTCCTCCTCTAAGGCACGGCAACTTCATAACCTCCTGCAACTTCTTCTTTCCCTCTCCTTCGTGTTTTGCTTCCTATGTTTAATCACGTCAGTACTTGAGCCAACGCTGCCATTGTGAGGGTAACTAGTGTTTTTCATGTTCTACTCATCCCTATTCTTCCTCTAAAGTACAGCCACTTCATCGCCTCCCTTCAACTTCTTCCCTCTCCTTCGGGTTTGTTTCCTATATTTAATCACATCGGTATTTGAGCCAGAACCGCCATTCGTGAGGCCATTAAGTGCTTCCTCCTGCTTCTCCAGTGAACTTCCTTCCTCTTCCTCCCCAGCCTGAGACACACACACCACACCTCTCCTCTTTGTGCTTGAACCTTCACTGACACCACCATCTGAAGGCCAGTGTGTGTTTCCTCCTGGTGTGGTAATGTGGGGTCTACCTTCCCAGCCTGAGACACACATCACACCCCATCCTCTTTGTGCTTGAACCTTCACTGACACCACCATCTGAAGGCCAGTGTGTGTTTCCTCCTGGTGTGACAAATCGCTGTCTTCCTTCCCAGCCTGAGACACACACCACATTTCTTTTTCTTCTTTTTCCCTGCAGTGGTGTTGGTGTTGGTGTTGTCTGGCAGGGAGCACGGCACGGCTACAATGGTTCCGTCAGCGCACCGTTCCTTCAACTTGTACTCCTCCAAATACCTGGAAAGTGCCGAGGTGTGAGAATGTGGTTTGGTGAGGGAAAGCATTGCGCCTCCCCCTCTTCCCTTTCCAACACTTTTTGTCCCCTCTTATCTCTCTTTCCCTTTCCTCTTCCTTCCTCCTTTATTTTCTACTCTTCCTTTTCCTTCGCTTTCCTTTCCATCACTTTTCATCCACTTCTCTCTCTTTCCCTTCCTTTTCCTTCCTCCCCTTCCCTTCCCTTCTCTCTCTCTTCCCATCCCTTCACTCTCTCTCTCTCTCTCTCTCTCTCTCTCTCTCTCTCTCTCTCTCTCTCTCTCTCTCTCTCTCTCTCTCTCTCTCTCTCTCTCTCTCTCTCTCTCTCTCTCTCTCCTTTTCCTTCCTTCCCTTCCCTTCCCTTCTCTCTCTTCCCCTTCCTCTTCCTTCCTTTCCTTCCCTTCCCTTTCAATCACCTTCTCTCTCTCTCTCGTCCCCTTCCTCCCTTCCCTTTCTTCCTTACTTTCCCCTTACTCCCTTTCCTTTATATACTCTTGGGAGGGAGGGAAGGAATGGGGGGGAATGGAGGCGGCCAAAGTCTCCTATCCCTGTGGCTCTGTCAGTGGCGTCGTGGGGTTGTTGGCGCCCGGGGGCAAAGTCTATTATGGCGCCCCCAAAGGTGGGGAGGGCTCTTTTCATTTGAGTGTATTAATCTTGGCAGGAAATGTTGGCCTTTATTATTTCAGATATATTGTGTTGAAAACAAAGCATTCTAATTTGCATAATAATATTCTGGAATGATAGAACACAAACCGAATTCGCAAACTAAAATAGTTTATTTTATTAATAATAGATATAATTATTTAATTATTAGCCCTCATAAATAAATTCCAAAATGTTGATAAGATAAATAAAATGTAGACTATAGTAAGGCATCACAGCAACCAGTAACTCTTAATAACCAAAGACAAATGGCAAATTAAATAAATATGACTAAAATAGGAGATAAACATTAGTAAAAACAGGGGCTAAGAAAATCATGAAAATGTATAAATTGTTGCCAGTATAGAAGTTAATATTAGAAAAAAATGTATTTTGTGGTAAAGACTGAATAGTTATAATGCCTGGAAAGAAATCTGATAAGAACAAAGATGAATTAGTTCACTAATTATAAACCTTACTTTTCTTTAGAGAATGTTATAGCATGTGGCAAATTAATGAAAACAAAAAAAATTAAGTGCTGGATGCTTAGGGTCAACAATATGCAAGGAAATAAAACGGTATAAAGCTATTAGAGGGTAAAGGTAATTAGACAGATATTGATAACAGAAAACCAAACCAAAGAAAAGGGTTGACAGTGAATTGAAGGATATCAAGTACTGATGCACGACACAATGTATTTATCTTTCTAGCTTTTACAGCTGAAAATTTATCTACCACGTCATCAAAGTTTATTTTGTCTGCGATCTCTTGCTCTACACTTAGTAGAGTTAAGGCCGATGACCTTTCTTGCCCCATAGACGTTCCAAGGTACGACAAGATAAGTTTCAACTTACTAAATGATCGCTCACAACTAGCAATTAATATTGCAATGGTCAGCAGTATCTAAGGCCAACCCGAAGGTTTGGGAAAACACTTTCATCCCCATATTGTACAATGAAACAAAGTAATTCCTGTGTGTTAGTGATCAGAACATCATCTCGTGTCTTAAGCAGCATTCTGCAATCTACAGTTTCACTGAACAGTTCCAAGCCATCTAAGTCAGTGTCACAGAAACTTGCCACATCAATGCACCTTTCTGTGATGTATGCTTCATTGGTTGTAGATAGCAACTCCTTAATATCCAAAAGAAAGCCAAACTTTGAATCCAATATACGCAATCTGATGAACCATTCGCCCATTTCATTATGCATTCTGTCAATAGTACCTTTTAGCAGACATTGCATCTCATTTTCTGCTGAAAGGTCTGCATCATCACCAGTTTCACCAGGCAATTTTTTCCTCACTCTACGTCGTCTGTCAATTCTTACATCCCAAGCATGACAGAGCTCCTTTGCTTTTTTGATAGATGTCTGGCAGATTTCCTGCCGATTAGCAAGGAAATAAACTTGCAACGCCTGGATATCTTGTGCTGCATGCCTCATGGAAATTCGTTTTTGGATCCTGCAGTCGCTTCTGGACTCTGTCAATCTTGGTAAGTAAAATGTTCCAGAAACTTAGTGCAGCAAAGAAATCAAATGTCAAAATTCTGCTCAACAGCTGTGTTGCTTCACTTCTGGTATCTGTTGTCTCCTTCAAATCACTTCCGATGGTCTCTAAAAGTTGGACCAAATCCCCCACATTTTCATGTATGGGTCGAACTGCATCAGCTGCATCAGCGTGTTTCAGATTCAGCTTTCACAGATATAGGCAAATTCTTCTTCAGTGTCTCCCATCGATAGGTCGACCTTGAAAAGAAAACATACACTGCCTGCACAGTTCCAGAAAATGTGACCATCACCACCTCATGACTAGCGGAATGAACCCCAGCCAGATTTAATGAGTGGTTGTCACAGTTCACATATATTGCTTTAGGGTTCACTGTAACAAGTCTTTGTTGTACTCCTTATTTGTGTCCAGACATGACAGCAGCATAGTCATGACACTGAGAACGAGAGTCTTCAAAAGGCAAGTGATCTTTCTCCAGCTGCTGCATTGTTACATTTACAGTACTTGCTGCATCCTTTTGGTGTACTTGAATAAATCCAAGGAAACTTTCTTTCACACAAACTGTTTTTCTTCATAGTTTATCTCTACATATCTTATGATCTCTGACATTTGTTCCCTGTGTGCAGCATCTGGAGTTGAATCAAGCATTATACCGTAGTGCTCAGCTCTTGGATGTCACTCAGTAAAAGTGCTTCAGCAGTAGATGCAATAATCTGGATGAATTCATTTTGGACTTCAGCAGACAAATATGAAGGGACCTTGGATTTTGACAGACATAGTCCAGATGGTTTTTCATGACAGGATCAAACTCTGCAATTAGTTTTAAAGGCCTCTGAAATTTCCGATATTATTTTCATATGTTTCAGTGCAGGTTATATTCTCTCTGTGACCTCTCAGTGCTAAATTTTGTTTGGACAGATATCTAATACAGTGCAGGAATTATCTTGAGGGTTTGTCGCCACTATTCCTTCTCTGTGGCAATCTGCCCTTGAAGCTGTTTGTCAATTAGTCCTTCCTTTTCAACAAGGCACCTTTCCATGTCTTTCCATCTTGTGAAAGAATCACAATATCTCTGACTATTTTCATGTGCAATGATTTTCTGGCTTTTTCAGCTATAAAACCTCCCTCTAGCTCTAGTGAAGAACAGTGGCTGGCAGTCTCTGTCGAGGAAACAGTGGCACGAGAAGCAAAACCTGCACTTTAGACAGCTGAATAGGCTAACAAGACCAAAGCACTTCTCCTTTTCCTTTGCCAAAGAATGTAATGTGTATATTATAATGTACATGTATGTAACTTAATGTTGACTGTACGTGTGGCGACACCCGGTCGGTGTCGCACAACAAGATGTCTAACAACCTTACGTCGTGCTTTTGGCCGTGAGGAAGCTGTGATGAACTGACGCTAGGATCAGCAAATGATGACTTTCATCAGGCAAATCATCAACCGGAACCCACACCCTTCCCGGACCCCGAGCTACAAGCAAATAAAACGGGCGAACAACGCGGAAAGGAGAGAAGACGGGTGACGGAGCGACGGCGAAAACGGTGCTCTGCCGCCCCGCGCCCACTGCAGCGGTGTGGCTGTCTCTCTGCCAATTTCGTGCGTCTCGCTCACGTAAACTGCCAAACCAACTTATGTGGTACAACTGTTAATATAGTTAAAATACATTTGGTATTTGTATTAACCTGAGAGAGAAATAAAGTGAACTAAAAGTGAACTTATAACGGCTACCGCTCGGCCGCACATCGCATAACTAAAGGCTATTGTTTTGTCTCAACCACTTCAGGTCAACTGGAGAACGCAGGCAACGGTGCATCGGACCTGACATTGAGACAGCAGTTCGCATAACCTGTAAGCTTAAACGCAATCACGTTACATTAACCACGTTAAAAATAACGCTTAAAAGTCGTTGACATAAATGATGTGCAGCGTGGTTACGAACTACTCCGAATTGTTATATCTCTCTCTCAAACTTAGCTTCAGTGAAAGTGTGTGGGGGCAGTGAACGGTATCGGACCCAGCCAGCAAACGCTGACCTCAGCGCGCAGCTTTTCCTGCCCCAGTGAGTCGAGTCAGCACAGCCGCACCCGAGCACACCCGCCCGCCCGCACCTCCACACAGCCCGCGCCCGCCTCGCACCTCCACACAAACAAGTTTCCTTGGGTGTCCAGGCATTTGTTTTCTTCCTGCGACACAACTCGTCGTGGTGGCTGCTATCTTCGCCACGCTCGGACCTTTTGCGGAGGTGACTGGTGGGCGTATGTCTGCCCGCCGCCCCTCCACCACCGCTACCAGACGAGGGACGGCTTCGAACCCCTACCACCCTGCAGTCCTGCCCTTGCCACCGGCGAGAGCGAGAGAGACGCAAGCGATGCTGAAGTAGTGGGGCATCAGTTGCTGTCTTTGAGGTTTTTTAACACATTATAGCTGACACTCATTGATACGGTTTCAGTAATTACACCACTTGTAACATTATTTCAGGTGAATTACTATTGTATGTTCACGTGTTTAGGCGTGTGGGGCCGTATCTAATCTATTAGATTTTTCAGCCTATTGATTTTTTCTGGCGTGTGGTTGTATAATATTTTCTTGAGTAACATTTATTTACGCATTTTATGTATAATCATTCATTTTCTTTTCTCCTTTCTTTTTAATGTATTTTATTGCACAGTGGAGACGTTTTGTCTTGCTAAGCCTCACTCATTATTCTTTTTCCTCTTTTATTATGCATTTTAAAAGCATCAGGGAGGAGTGAGCACATACTTAGCGGTGAATGATTATTATTTTACTTATTTTTTACCAGCAATATTTTTTTCTCTTTTACCATTTTACTCCTCATTTTACTAAGTAAGCGCTCTTTTAATGGCAGAGAAACCTGACCGAGGACTATGAGGGTGGGTTGAGAGAAAGAACAAGTGCCAAATCCAAGGATAACGGTAACTGTTCTCATATAAAGGAATGTAGCAGTCTTCAAAGAGGTGCTTGCTCTCTCTACGCTGCATGTGCAACCCAGGAGATTCTTCTTACCTTACTAATCCACAATGGCTTCTGCCCTAAACACCCTGCTAACAGTAACAGCAGTTAGGCCTTTTCGCAGGAGGTAGCAAGAGGCAGATTGTTCAACCAGGGACTTCTTGTTTCAAAATAGATTGTCATGGACATTTCATTCGTGTCAAATCCGGGAGATAAATATCTACTCAGCCGCTCGAAGGTCAATCCCAGGAACAGGAACGACGGCAACCCTCATAGACAGGAGCGCGTTCACAGGACGGAAGGATTATGATGCGTTTCGGTCACTTTGCCGCTTTAAACATTTGGGGAAGATGGGCAACTTGCAGCCTCATAAAGGGTGTATATTTTGCTGTGGACACTGTGCAAATGAGTGGCCTTTTAATAGGCCAGTGGACGCCTATAGGCTATCTACTGATTTGATCTCGTGTTTTAAACAGGAAAACTAGACAGATGGAAAACCATTTCTGTCAGCCCTAATTCAGATTATTACTAGAGTTCCTTATGTACATGATTGTCCTTAAAGTTCTTCTTCGAAGAAGTGCGGTATCCATAAACTACTGGCCCCACACAACCCTGCACGGTTTATCAGCCAACTTTTTATGGCATTTAAAGTAATTTTGGGTCGCTTTTTTGCAAGCTTCGTTTCCGTCAACACGTTCGTCGGGGAGGGGGAACCTTCGCGACCCTCTGACCTAAACGCAACTTTTGGGTGTCACCAGCGGTAATCAAGAAGAATTCCTTGGTGTGTTCTTTTACCGTGGTTTGAAGCAGAAATAATCAGATAAATAAAGGTGGTTGAAATTTGAGCTTTACGATTTTTTTTTTGCACTGGGGAATGGTGCACCAGTGATCGTCTCCAAAGACTAAGCGCCGGCAGGGTTCAGCCTGACGCTGCTTTGTGTATCTTCCCACCACACGACTATAACCCTGCATCCTCCGCATTTACACTAATTTATGTTTGGTTCCTAAGCTTTTTGCCTGCATCTTTTTCATGCGAGAAGGGGTCAGCTTGAGTAATACTTTTTCCTCTAACCCACTATTTCTATTTTAACTTGCTGAGTTGATGCATAGAGCGGTCAGTCATCTTAATTTAATTGGAGGCCGTAATGACCAAGGGTGTGAGACTAACGCAACGGGATATGCAAATTTTAACAACGCTTGGAACCTCAATATTTAGCTTCTGCTTAAAACATACCTTTTTCTCTACGCTAGTGGGCTTAACTTAACTTGAGCAGCCATGCTGTCCGCCTAACTTTCTGTCGTAACCAGCATGTGAATATCTGTAAGCGCTTTGGAAGTAAGCAGTACAAGTCTTACTTACCCTTACTTGACCATACCACTGTTACCGTTGCAGGGAATTGTGCTGGCGTCACAGATGTCCAGTCATCCACGTTCGTTACGATCGAGGGGATAGGTGGAAATTTGTCTTTTTTCATTTTGATGTTTAATCAATGCTGGAATTACTGTAATCAGTGTAACTTAGATTGTATATTTCAGTGAGATTTGTTACAACAGTGATTTCACAACTTAGTGACAGGATTTTTTCTTTTATAGTACTGTGAAGACCTGAAAAACGGAGTAATTAGGAGTTAGTGGTGCTGACTGCCGATGCTTCTAAGGTTTCTCCAGACTTGTCCTTTATCCGATTGTAACTATTAGGGAGACTCTACGGATAAGCATTACCTCTTTTCACACAACCTGTATATCTGTTGTAAGCCCCACCCGTCTCGAAGGCGTGCCGAGGTAATGCGACACTGGCAACGGTAATTGTCACGCAACTGTGGATGGTGTTTCTCTGCGACAGTTTTGTGTCCAGGTCTTGACTCGAAAGAGTTCAGTTTGTAGCAGATCTTCTTCAAGGATTGTTCCTTTTTCTTGTTATTATTCCAAGCAGCTCCATTACCATGTATCCTAATGACCAGTTTGGTCAATTTCTAATTTTACTAGGAATGTATCATGTAAAAAATTTTCGAGCCTATTATTTTGTTTCTCAGGGGAATGCTACTGGCTTCCATATCCACGACTCTTGCCAAGTTTACCTCGCCCTGTATGTACCTTTTGCCCATTTCTTATTACTTCCATGATTATTTTAATTAATTATCATTGGCATTTCCCGACTATGCTGTATCGATTAGGCGGGCTCTGACTTGTATATATATATATTTTAATGCAATAACAGGACCTCGTTTAACTTCAGTACACATTATTGCGACTGTAACACCATGGGTAATTTTACACTGCTTTACTAAAGGTCGGGTGAGTCGCGAGCAATTCGCGACTTTTAGAGAACCGAGCGATGTAATGTGTATATTATAATGTACATGTGTATGTATGACTGTACGCTGTGGCGACACCGGTCGGTGTCGCACAACAGGATGTCTAACAACACGCGTCGTGCTTTTGGCCGTGGGGAAGCTGGTGATGGCGAACTGACACTGGGATCAGCAAATGATGACTTTCATCAGCCGTCATCAACCGGAACCCCACACCTTCCGGACGAGCTACAAGCAAATAAAACGGGCGAACAACGCGGAGAAGGAGAAGAAGACGAATTGACGAACTGCAGGCCGAGCCGGTGCTCTGCCACGCTCCGCGCCCTGCAGCAGTGTGGCTGTCCTCTGATTTCGTGCGTCTCGCTCACGTAAACAGTAAACCTTATGTGAAGTACAACTGTTAATATAGTTAAAATACATTTTGGTATTTGTATTAACCTGAGAGAGAGAAATAAAAGTGAACTAAAGTGAACTTATAACGGCTACCGCTCGGCCACACATCACTTAACTAAAGGCTGACCAGCCCCTGTCTCAACCACTTCCAGTCAACGCTGGAGAACGCAGGCAACGGTGCACCCGGACCTGACGTGAGACAGCAGTTCGCTATAAGTAAACCGGCTCATAACGTTATAACCACCACGTTAAAAAGTGACGGCAAAGTCGTTAACAAGGTGTTTTGAACCATGCTATGTAGTCATTGACCGCTTGTTTTTTAACTGCTAACGCTTGCCCATATACTGGAAGCAACTTGAGCCTCTCATTATAAATTTCGGTCTGCCAATGCATCTGATATAGTCACTTTCCTAGAGATGTCAAATTTGGAAATCCAACATCTTGATCGCTCCAATAACGTATAGTATTTTCTTCTTACCACACCAATTCGTCCTGTTGGATCACACCTGACAATTACATCCACTTGGGAGGGAAACTGAAGATTTTTGCTTGTTTGTCTTAGGAGGAAGAGGAGTGTGTGTGTGTGTGTGTGTGTGTGTGTGTGTGTGTGTGTGTGTGTGTGTGTGTGTGTTTGTGTCTGTGTGTGTCTGTGTCTGTGTGTGTCTGTGTCTGTGTCTGTGTGTGTCTGTGTCTGTGTCTGTCTGTCTGTGTCTGTCTGTGTCTGTGTGTGTGTGTGTGTGTGTGTGTGTGTGTGTGTGTCTGTGTGTGTCTGTGTCTGTGTGTGTGTGTGTGTGTCTGTGTGTCTGTGTGTGTCTGTGTGTGTGTGTGTGTGTGTGTGTGTGTGTGTGTTCTCCTTGATCCATTGCATAAAGTGTTGTCATTGCCTATCCTCAGCTATTTCCCCATGCAAATTATAATAAAGGTTCCATGAGTTTCACCTTCACTCTGATGTCCACTCCTCCCAACATGCCTTACTCTTTCAATTCAGAAAACCCCATCATGGTTAGGTGTCCTCCCTTAACAATGTGTGTGTGTGTGTGTGTGTGTGTGTGTGTGTGTGTGTGTGTGTGTGTGTGTGTGTGTCGCCTTGCTACTCACCTGACGTTCTTGAGGGTGTGGCCTGGGGTGCACCGCCTGCCCGAGACAGAATCCCACTCAGGGGGCACCACCACACCCCTGCACCTGCGCCTTCAGCCTCTCTGTGGGTGCACAATCAGTCAGCCTCACCACCAGCATGACAAGCTTGTAATGGAGCTGGCATGCTAATTTTTTCAAGTCTTATTTTGAAAGGACATCTTTCCAGTGCCGGCAAATATGATTCATCTCTAAGATAATGATGACCAAGAAGGGAGCGAACTACCAAATACAGTCACACCTTGGTTTACAGTACCTTACGCACCAGGCGTTTTTGATTTATGAGCAAAAGAAAATCACAAAAATGTCTTGGTTTTACGAGCAGTGACTTGGCGTACGACATCCTGTTATTCATACAAGTCGAGACGTGAGCGGCGGGTTCCCGTTGCTCTGGCAGAACCAAGAGCGCTCAGAGAGGAAAACAATGGGAATAAGGGTCTCAAGCTGGTATCACACTTGGCCTTTCCTCCAGCCGTGTTAGTGGTAGGCGCAACAGGCGGCTACAGCTTTAACCTATTTTCGTTCCACGACCCGGTATTTGCCCCCCCTGAAGTTTTGTCCGACAGTCTTTTTTTTTATTACCAAGTTTAAAAAGAAAACAGACCTACTGATAAACGTAGAAAATACCGTAGATTAAGATGCGATATCAAAAAATAACCATAAGACCTCCGTTATCTTGCTAAGCACGAATATTTAAACACCGACGAATCATTTTGAAGCACGGCGATACGCTGAAAAAAAACCAACGTTCAAACGCCTCGTGCAAAGGAATATTGTGTGGCTGTGTGTGTCTGTGTGTGTGTGTGTGTGTGTGTGTGTGTGTGTGTCTGTGTGTCTGTGTGTGTGTGTGTGTGTGTGTTCTCCTTGATCCATTGCATAGAATGTTGTCCATTGCCTATCCTCAGCAGCTATTTCCCCATGCAGGTATAATAAAGAGTTTCATAGGGTTTCACCTTCCTCTGATGTCCCTCCTCCCAACATGCCTCTTTGCATTTGAAAACCCCATCATGGTTAGATTGTCCTCCCATATATATATATATATATATATATATATATATATATATATATATCTGTAAGCTTTGGAAGTAAGCAGACAAGTCTTACCCTTACTTGAAGCATACCACTGTTACCCGTTACAGAATTATTTTTAGCGTCACAGATGTCAATCGTCATCCACGTTCGTTACGATGCGAGGGATAGGTGGAAATTTGTCTTTTCATTTGATGTTTATTAATGGAATTACTTTAATCAATTATGCTGGGTGCCCATATTTCAGTGAGATTTATTACTAACAGTGATTTCACAACTTAGTGACAGGATTTTCTTTATAGTGCTGTAGACCTGTAAAACGAATTATTAGGGGTTAGTGGTGCTGACTGCCCGAGTAAGCTTCCTGGGTTCTCCAGACTTGTCCTTGTCACATTGTAACTATTAGGAGACTCTACGGATAACATTACCTCTTTTCACTGGCCTTATCTATTGACTGCAACCACCCGATCTCACGAGAAGGCGTGCCGAGGAGGTAACGACACTAACAATTAATTGTCACGCAACGGATGAGTGTTTTCTCTGCATTGATTTTGTGTCAGGTGTGACTCGAAGGTTCAGTTTGTATGGATCTTCTTCAAGGATTGTTCCTACTTTGTCGTTTTACTATTCCCAAGCAGCTCCATTACCATGCATCCTAATGACAGTTTAGTCAATTTAATTTTTCTAGGATGTATCATGTAAATAATTTTTCAGAGGCTATTATTTTGTTTTCTCGGAATAGTGCGAGCTTCCATGTCCACGACTCTTTGCCAGGATTTACCTCGCCCCTGTATGTACTTTTGCCCTTGTTTCTTGTTACTTTACCATGATTATTTTTTAATTATCATTGGCATTTCCCGATGCTGTATCGTTGGCAGGCTCTGACTTGTATATAATAGCTTTTTAATGCAATAACAGGACCTCGTTTAGCTAGTACACATTGTGCGGCTGCTTATATGGTGGGTAGGTACTTGCTTTTAAAGGTCGAATTGAGTCGCGAGGTCGCGAGCTTTAGAAAACCGAGCGATGTAATGCTGTATATTATAATGTACATGTGTATGTATGACTGTACGTGTGGCTTGCGGTCGGTGTCGCACAACAGAGATGTCTAACAACGTCGTGCTTTTGGCCGTGGGAAGCTGTGGTGGCGAACTGACACTAGGATCCGCAAATGATGACTTTCATCAGCAGTCATCAGCAGGAAACCCACACCCGCTTCAGACCGAACTACAAGCAAATAAAACGGGCGAACAACGCGGAGAAGGGAGAGAAGACGGGTGACGGGCGGGCGAGCAGTGCTCTGCCACCCCGCGCCCTCACAGCAGTAATGGCTGTCTCTGATTTCGGCGTCTCGCTCCCGTAAGCTGTAAACCTTAACCAATGTAGTACAACTGTTAATATAGTTATATATATTTGGTATTTTGTATGCTTACAGAGAGAGAGAACTAAAGAGTGAACTAAAGGTAAGGCTTATAACGGCTACCGCTCGGCTACACATCACTTAACTAACTAAAGGCTATTGTGTTGTCTCAACCGCTTCAGTCAGCACTGGAGAACGCAGGCAACGGTACACCGGACCTGACGTGAGACAGCAGTTCACACTGTAATAACACGTTACATTAAGCACGTTAAAAATGACGCTTAAAGTCGTTAACAAGGTGTTTTTGAACCATGCTGTAGTCATTGACCGCTTGTTTTTGATTGCAAAAAGCCCAGACATATACTGGAAAAAACCCAGCCTCTCATTAAAATTTCTGTCTGCAATGCATCTGATATAGTCCTTTCCTAGAGATGTCAAATTTGAAATCAGCATCTCGATGCTCAATAACAATATAGTTTTCTTCATTGCCACATGAGAATTCGTCCCTGTTGGATCACACCTGACGTTACATCCACTTGGGGAGGAGACTGAAGATTTTTGCTTGTTTGTCTTAGGAGGAGGAGGAGGGAGTGTGTGTGTGTGTGTGTGTGTGTGTGTGTGTGTGTGTGTGTCTGTGTGTGTGTGTGTGTGTGTGTGTGTGTGTGTGTGTGTGTGTGTGTGTGTGTGTGTGTGTGTGTGTGTGTTTGTGTGTGTTCTTGATCCATTGCATAAGTGTTGTCCATTGCTATCCTCAGCAGCTATTTCCCCATGCAGGTATAATAAAGAGTTTCATAATAAAAGAGGTTTCATGGGGAGTGTCACCTTCACTCCTGGATACCACTCCTCCCAACATGCCTCTTTGCAATTGAAAACCCCATCATGGTTAGATTGTCACTCCCACTTAACAATGTGTGTGTGTGTGTGTGTGTGTGTGTGTGTGTGTGTGTGTGTGTGTGTGTGTGTGTGTGTGTGTGTCACTGCTACTCACCTGACGTTCTTTGGGTGTGGCCTGGGGTGCACAGCCTGCGGACAGAATCCACTTGAGGGCACCACCACACCCTGCACTGCACCCTTCAGCCTCTCCTGTGGGGTGCACAATCAGGGTCAGCCTCACCACCAGCATGACAAGCTTGTAATGGTGCACAGCATGCTAATTTTTCAAGTCTTATTTTAAGAAAGAAAGGACACCTTCAGCGCCGGCAAATATGATTCATCTCTAAGATAATGATGACAAGAGGCGCGAGGAACTACCAAATACAGTTACACCTTGGTTTACGAGTGCCTTACTTTATGAGCGTTTTGATTTATGAGCAAAAGAAAATCACAAAAAATGTCTTGGTTTACGAGCGGTGACTTGGCGTGCGAGCATCCTGTTCGTACAAGTCGAGACGTGAGCGTGGGTTCCCGTTGTTCGCAGCAAGACAAGAGCGCTCAGAGCGGAAAACAATGGGAATAGGGTCTCAAGCTGGTATCACACTTGGCCTTTTTCCTCCAGCCGTGTTGGTGGTAGGCGCAACAGGCAACTACAGCTTTAAGCCGTTATCTGGCGATCAAGACTTACCCAAATCCTGAGAAATCCTTGTGTTTCTTGTTCTCGTGTGTCAGATTTTCAAGAAGTCCCCCCAATTCTTGGCAAGAATCGGGGGTGTGGCACAAGCCGCGGCGGGGCTGGCGACACAGGTAAACACACCGCGCCGCACCTCCTTAGGCCAAAGGCGATGACCATTTCCTGAGATTCTTACGGGTAACCCTGCCAGGTGGGAGTGCATACAGAGTTCACGAGGTCACTGTTGTGTTACTGCTGCACCACAGACCATTTGAAAGCATCACTGTAGGTATGAAAACATCATCGTCATCAGTAGAAACAAGAAAGTGAAGCGATGCCATCGGTCGGTATTTTGTTGAGAAAAGGACGTCTTGAAAAATTCCGTCTCGTGCAGTGACGCAAAGTAGCTAGAGAAAAGTTCCTAATGAACTGGAGATCTCATAACTTTGACTAAACCAATGCGTATGTCCTTGATGAGTGACAAAATGAGAAATTGTGTTGGTTCATCTAGTTATATGGACAAGAAAGAGCGCTCTGGTGGATCACAGGGGGGATGGAAAACAGTCTCAAGGAAGGGGGATAACTCTTGATTACCAGGTGACGTGCGTCACACACGACCAAGATCGGCTGCCCATATCCACAACGTAAACAAACCAGTCGCCCTGTATTCACATCTTCTTCTTTGGACCTGTAACACTTTGTATCGCTTCTTAGGTCCTCCTCCTCTCGGTCCACTCTACACGGCACCGTTTGCAAAAGTAAGAGCTGTTGTGGCTTGTGCTGCTGCCACTCAAACTATAAGCTTTTTGCTATAGTTTATTGGAAGGAAGAAGCCGTTGTGGGTACGATCATGGCTTCAGAGACGGGAGGACAGGAGTATTTACCCAAACCAACAACTCACTCCCGGTTGACCGTACAGGCAACCACAGTTCCTTCTTGCTCAAGGGCTGGAGGAAAGCGCCCAGTGCGACACCACCTTAGTCCACTTTGCACACTCTCAAGGGTAGCACCGCGCTCCTGTCCGCGTACGTTTGTGCTCCAGTGTGCGATCTTTGTGTTTTCAGCACTGTATTATTTAGATATTATGCTATATTATTATACTATATTATAAAAAAATATTGATTATCATTGTGTTGTTTGTAAAATTATCTTCATTCAGTATAAAATAACATGTAAAATGATTTTTATGTTAATATTTTTTGGAATATGGGACTCATTACTGGTATTCCCATTAATTTAAATTGGGAAGTTTGTTTTGGCTTACAAGTGTTTTAATTTGTGAGCAAAATTCCGGAACGAATTAAACTCATAAACCGAGGTATGACTGTAGAGGCAAAAGGTATTGTTTACTGCACTGGAAGTTGTTTTTAGAAATGATAGGAATGTTTGTACTATAAAAAATGATCCGTGGGTTTATCATGCAGATTAACTCAGATGGCGGCAGTATTAGAAGAAAAGCTCCCCAAAATGAATGGTCTATATATAGTCACTGCCGACCTTTGGACCGCAGCACAAGTATAGTTACACCACATAAGGGGTGTTTTAACTATTGTTTATATATAGATTCAATCGCAATCTTGAAGTGTTGTTTTATTTCTGCCTCACAAAACTGACTGGCTGAATACTGAACAGAAAGTCTAATGTGATCCTGGGGTTTGATCTTCACACCAATGCAATTTTTATGGCATCTTCTTTGTTCCTGTAGCCGTCTAAAGGTTAAGCTGATTTTTGTAACACAGGCTCACTAAATGGAAGGCTTGCTGCTTACACTGCCACCAGTGTGTCTCCAGATGACGTGCTGGCAGCAGGCAACCCACACTGCCACCAGGATAGAACACACAGTACTGGATTTAAATTAGAAAAGTATAGAATTAGGAGGGAAATAGGCAGGCCTTGGTTTAGTAATAGGGTGGTGGGGGAATGGAATAGACTCAGCAATCACATAGTGAGTGCAGGGATGACAGCTTGTTTTATGAGTAGACTTGATAGCTACATGGACGAGGATGACAGGTGGCAGTGGGGGGGAATCTGGAGCTGCCCTGTGTAGGCCATTCAGCCTCTTGCAGTCTCCCTATGTTCTTATGCTCTTATGTTCTTCTTATAAATGTCACACAAAATCTACAGGGCGTGGCTACCTGTTATTCAGTGCCCTGTTATTCATCGCTTCACTCTCTCATCGGCAGTTTTTCGTGGAAGAAGAAGTCCCCGTTCTTTCAGCGCTGTCTGCTTGCTCTTCATAATTCTATCATAACAGCCGGCCAGCCAGAGGTAGGCACCAACACACCACTTGGTCACTGGAGAACATGGAAACAGTTAGGAGCAGAAGTGTGGGTGAGAAAAAGTGTGGGGCAGGGCCAGGGTGGGGAAGGGGCAACATGGGGCGAGGCCAGTTTGGGGCAGGGCCAGTGTGGGGAGGGGCCAGGGCAGGGCGGGGCAGGGCCAGGGTGGGATAGGGCCAGGGTGGGGTGAGCAGCATGCACTAAGGGTCAGGTTCTTGTCCTCATCAATCCCTTGATTCAACATTCCCACATTTCTTTGTCCATAGCACCATATGCTCAATTTTCCTTGTTTCTGCATGTCAGTAAATATATATCTAGTAATCAGTGCTTCTCTTCCCTCCCAACAGTTCACACCCAGTAAATACCATTGAAATAACATTAAAATAACCTTTATTTACCATGATATCCATTTAGCATCAATTCCTTTGGTATGTGCTCTCTTATTCTGTGGCTCTGGGTGCAAGATGCTGTCCTTAACCCGTCCGCTGCGATTGACACGGATTTGGCCTTCCCTGGTAGCCTGGTAACATATAGTCCCAGGTCTTTCTCTGGCTCTGTGGTGGATAGTGGGGTGTTTCCCATGTGGTATTGGTGTGCTGGATATCCCCTCCCAAGGTGCAGGACTTTACATTTTTCTTCACTGAATTGTAGCAGCCACTTTTTGTTCCATTCCTGTAGCTTGGTGAGGTCTTCTGGTAGGAAATTCATAGTCAAGGGGTTAAAACTGGTCTGCCAGATTGGAACACAGCGATTCCCCAACAGCTGTACAATTAGATGGTCTTGAGACTGGGCTTCACTCTCCCTCCCCCACATTCTTCCCGTCCTCCCTCCCTCTGTCCCTTCTTCCCTGACCCTCACTCTCTCCCCTGTACTGTAGCCTCCATTTTGTGCATTTCATTTTAAAAACCTCCTTATAATGTTGAACTTAAACCTTGCATTGCTCTTTAGGTAACAGCCTGTGATGAGGGTGGTCACACTCTCCTACTTTGCGGCTTTGGTGCTGGCGTGCTCCAGCCACTGACTGACTAACCAACAAGGAGGCTTTTCTGTTCTCTCCATCTCGCCCGCCCTTCATTTACACACCACAATTTAATTCTTAGGAGTGGGTTTTCTGCTCCTCATCTCCTCTACCTTGACAGTTGTTCATTTTGATTTAGCACACATCCCATTTTTCCCTTTTTTTACTTCCTGACCTATAGCACCGGTGGGCTTTTTTTAGGGGGCGTGGTGCAGGCAAGTGTTTATAGTGGCGCCATCTTCTCTTGGCTCATGCTGCCCCCCGGAGCTCATACTTGACTCACTTGGACAGTTCTTCTAGAGTCCGGGTTGATGGGTGGTCTTCAGGACAACATGTGGGTATTCGTAGGCCACTCGGCGGTGACTGGAAAATCCCAGGTGGTAGAAGCGGATTCGAACCCGCATCGTCCACGCTAAGCACTCAGCCACCGCCAGTTCCTTTGGGAGGCATCATGTGTTAGGGGCACGGCCTCCTGTACCTGATTCTTGTGGGTGTTTTTCATGTTCATGGTACAGAAGAAGCCTTGTCAAACTATCACTAGGCTCATAACACTACCCATGAAAGTACCCACAACAACCTCTATGATAGTCTTGTCAGTCTATCACAAGGCTCATAACACTACCCATGGAAGTACAAACACAACAACCTCTACCAAAGCCTTGTCAAATTATTACTGGGCTCATAACACTACCCATGGAAGTACCCACAACAACCTCTACCAAAGCCAAAGCTATAACTGGGCTCATAACACTACCCATGGAAACACCCACAGACACAACCCAGGACTCTCACCGCATCACAGCCGTCAAAGTAGGAGAGTCTCGGGGATTCTGTCCGGCCTGCTCCTTCTGGCTGCTGCGTGTGTGGGGTCAGTGATGCCTTGAGGGGCGAGCGGCAGGTTAGTCAGGAGTCGGAGGGGATGATGGAGGGGCTGGCCACCACCACCACCACCACCCTCACCACTGCCATCCTTGGTCAGTCTGTGCTCCTGGTCACCCTGGTACTCCACACTCCTGTTGAAAAGGTGGACTGAAATCAACACTGTACTGACTGGCCTTGTTCTGCTGATCAAGCTACACTGTGCAGGAATAGTGGTGCTCATACTGCCCTGTCTACATGTCTCCTCTGCTCCAATTTATCCTTAACTCCTTGACTGCGAATTCCTACAAGAAGACATCACCAAGCTACAGGAGGGGAGCAAAATGTGGCTGCTACAATGCAATGAAGAAAAATGTAAAGTCCTGCACCTTGGGAGGGGATATCCAGCACACCAATATACCACATGGGAGACACTCCACTATCCACTACAGAGGCAAAGAAAGTCTTGGGAGTATATGTTACCAGGCTACCAGTGAAGGCGACATCTGTGCCAATCTCAGCGGACGGGTTACATTTGTGGGTGTTTGTTAAGGCGAGATCCGTGCCAATCTCAGTGGATGGGTTACATTTGTGGGTGTTTGTTAAGGCAAAATCCGTGCCAATCTCAGTGGATGGGTTACATTGGTGGGTGTTTACATAAATCCGTGCCAATCTCAGTGGATGGGTTACATTTGTGGGTGTTTGTTAAGGCAAAATCCGTGCCAATCTCAGCGGACGGGTTACATTTATGGGTGTTTGTTAAGTCTTGTGTTTCTGCAAGCACCACTGCCACTTCAGTCATAAAAAAAATCTGTAATCCTTCAACAGAACACATCACTGTTTGTAGGTTTGACCACTCATGAGAGCAAATGTAACTGAAAAAAAGTAGTGTGTCTCACCAATAGCATTTAACTGGTGTCTGAAAAATTTTGACTGATTTGTCATGAGTAATATACCCCTTGACTATGGATTTCCTACCAGAAGACATCACCAAGCTACGGGAATGGGACAAAAAGTGACTGCTACAATTCAATATGAAGAAAATGTAAAGTCCTGCACCTTGGGAGGGGATATCCAGCACACCAATACCACATGGGAAACACTCCACTATCCACCACAGAGGCAGAGAAAGACCTGGGACTATATGTTACCAGGCTACCAGTGAAGGGATATCCAGCACACCAATACCACATGAGAAACACTCCACTATCCACCACAGAGGCAGAGAAAGACCTGAGACTATATATTACCAGGCTACCAGTGAAGGGATATCCAGCACACCAATACCACATGAGAAACACTCCACTATCCACCACAGAGGCAGAGAAAGACCTGGGACTATATGTTACCAGGCTACCAGTGAAGGGATATCCAGCACACCAATACCACATGAGGAACACTCCACTATCCCCCACAGAGGCAGAGAAAGACGTGGGACTATATGTTACCAGGCTACCAGTGAAGGCTAAATCCATGACCATCAAAGCGGACGGGTTAAGCTAAACTTGATAAACTGAGATTTGGAGGCAGGACCCCATGTGTATCATGTATATCACAACTAAGTAAATACAACTAGGTATGTACACCATTTAAAACCACAGAGCAGAGAACACCTGAGCCCGGCGACATCATTCTTTTCTTTTGTGAGTGTTTCTCACGGCAGAATAAGTGAGCATTTACACCTTTAACTTTCTGGTAATCATCAATGAGTCACTGTTGTGGATAATGTTAATGGATAATCATATTCCTTCGTAGAGGGAGAGAGGGAAGTGGAGAGGGAGAGGAAGTGGAGAGGGAGAGGTGAGGGAGAGAAAAGAAAGTGGGGAGAGAGAGGGAAGTGGGGAGGGAGAGAGAAGAAAGTGGGGAGGGAGAGAGGAAGGGAGGGAGAGAGAGTGAAGTGTGTAGGGAGAGAGGGATATGGGGAAGGAAAGAAAGAAGTGGTGAGATAAAAAGGAAAGTAGGGAGGGAGGGAGGGAGTGAAGTATGGAGGAAGAGAGGAGGAAGGAGGGAGAGAGGGAAGTGGGGAGGAGAGAGGAACTGGGCAGGGAGAGAGGGAAGAGGGGAGGGAGAGAGAGGGAACTGGGCAGGGAGTGTGAGAGAGAGAGAGCTTGGGCAGTAGTAGTAGTAGTAGTAGTATAGTGAATCCACGAGGAACTGGTGGATTGGGGTGTTTCTGCGGGGATCTCTCCTCCCGTACCACGCTGCCACATCTCTTGTCTCCAATTGTGGGATTAGAGTCAAGGTGTTAAGTGGACCACCATTACCCTCCCTTCATTTCCTCCTCTATCTCTATCTCTCTCTCTCTCTCTCTCTCTCTCTCTCTCTCTCTCTCTCTCTCTCTCTCTCTCTCTCTCTCTCTCTCTCTCTCTCTCTTCTTCGGGGACGAGAATACAGGCTGTCTTGGTGAGCTGTTTGTCATGCACTCATGATCCAGTTTGGCGCAGACTCTTTCAATAGTTCTTTCACTAACATTAGTGGCTCTTGCTGTTCTTGCAGTTACTCTTGTGAGTGGTATGATAAATCCTCTGTTGTTTTTTCGTCTAAAAAGTACTTGTTTACATTGTAAATGAGTTCTTTCTTGCGGCTGTGCAGCCAAGGACGTGGAAAGGCAGGGAGAGGGAGGGAGGGGAGAGGCAGAGGCGGGAGCGGGCCACCCATGGGCCCACCATCTGACCCTTCCATGACCTTGAGAGAAGTGACCTGGGCCCTGGATGTGTAGAATGACAACGTTGGAATACAACCCTGTCAAGTGTCGTGGTATTTATACAAAATATTTGTTATTATCTTAAAAACGAAACAATCTCAACGCTATATGACCTTACTGGATTATCCAATTATTTAATTAAATTCATTTAAAGGTAGTAAATAGCTGACATATGAGAGGAAGCGAGAAGTGTTGAGAGTGTGTGGCAAGGTGGCGGGGCTGACCCGCACCTCTCACCCCCCATCTCCCAGTTCCTCCTGGATTGACTATAGTAGTAGAAAGTAGTATCGAAGAATGGAGGTTGGGTAGGGAGTGTGGGGGGCAGCAGGAGCAGGAAAGGGGATGACAGAGGAAGGGGTTGGGTTTTAAATAACAACTCTACAGCATGTCACAATCCACTGCCTCCAGAACAACAAGCCAAGCCACCAAAACTCTGTGCACCTCACCACTAAAGTTATGATTTCGTTGTGGTCTAGGAAGTCCTCAGAAGCTAGCATGCCTCTACTACACACACACACACACACACACACACACACACACACACACACACACACAGCCTTAGTGATGGAACACGGGCATCTTGTGCTGGACTGAACTCTAGTGGTGAAGTACAGAGGGTTGTATTGAAGGTAAGGCATCATGACATATTCTAAATCTTATTGTAGAGCGACATCACTCCAGCAATGTTATCACTTCCATCCCATAGCTTGTCCAAATCTACTTCCCTTCCTCTCCCTCTCAGCCATCCCATCTACTACTACTACTTTTTTTTTACAATAAAGGAAACAGCTTAGGGGCAAAAGAAAGAAAACAATAATGAAAAAAAAGCCTACCAATCACTGCTCCTATAAAAAAGTTGAGGAGTGGCCAAAAGAAATCAATTTACTATTACTACTACTACTACTACTACTACTACTACTACTACTACTTCCACTACACAGCACTCACCCGTCCAGTCTTGAGGTGAGCTGCTTGGCCAGGAAGGGGGAGTGTGGATGGGGCAGCCGTGGCCGCCCTCGCTGTGCTGGCCTCTGCCCTGCCTGACGATGGCCTGCCCTGTATGCCGGGGCCATGGCCATCCTTGTGCCTCAGCCCCACACACCCTGAGGAGAGGAGGGCAGTGTGTGAGGGGGAGTTGCTCACTACGAGACTGCTGGGGGAGTGGACCGGGCCTGACTGTTGGCTGTGTGAAGGGTACAGGCAGGAGGAGAGGGAGGGAGGGAGGGAGGGAGAGAGGTGGGGAGGGAGAGAGAGAAGTAAGGAGAGAGGGAGGGAAAAGATGGGAGGGAGAGAAGGAAGTAAGGAGAGAGAGAGAAAAATAGAAGGGAAAGAAAGTGGGGAAGAGAGAGAGAGAGAGAGAGAGAGAGAGAGAGAGAGAGAGAGAGAGAGAGAGAGAGAGAGAGAGAGAGAGAGAGAGAGAGAGAGAGAGAGAGAGAGAGAGAGAGTAATTTTTTTGTTTGTTTTTACAATAAAGGAAGGAGATCAAGGGCAACAAAAAGAAAGTGTATAAAAAGCCCACTAATCGCTGTTCCTATAAAAGAGAGAAGTACAGACTATAGTCCAACCAAATTGTGGAGTCCATTTGCAGGCTGCGGGTCTTTCCTCCCTCTGCTCTGCCACACAGGCCAACACCTGTCCCTTCCTCTCACATGTAAGGTAAAGGTAACATAGGAGAGGAAGGGACAGGTGTTGGGACTGTGTGGCAGAGCGGAGGGGAGAAATGGACCCGCGGGAGCCTCCGCCCAAACGGACCAACAATTTGGTTGGACTATAGGGATGTACCGACACCAAAATTTTGACCGATACTGATACCCCAATATTTGACCGATACCGATACCTGTGCACTGATTAAATTTTTATACAACAACTCCAGCCGCTAAAGGGCAATATCAAATGTTAAGAAAAAAAGACCCACTACTCGTTGCTCCACCATAGAAGGGAAGTGTTAACACACACCCCCATGAGTTTCGACAAGGGGCGAGAGAGGAGGCGCCTCATGAGGTCTACTTGACTCAACTAGGTTAGCTTTATTAATTGCCACACATTTAGGCAGAAGACTGTGAAGAGATCCCCAGACCCTGGCAGCGTGCTCCGCTGCGGAGCGACTGTCTGACCGACTGAGGCAGGCAATTGAGGCAAATGAGGCGAGTGGAGGGGCTCCGCCAATCTCGCGCCGAAGCTACTAAACCTGTATTGTACGCGTCCGCGGTGCCAAAGGCTACACTGTATACTAAGTATTATACACAGTACCCTCTCGAGTTTCGCGCTTGCTTCATTCCGAAGGTATGGCGCTAAGCTCGAGGATCGCGAAACTCGAGGTATTGAAATCCATGTAAAAGCGCTCATTGGTTACGACCTGTGGAAACTAAAGACTTTTTTTTTTTTTTTTTACTTTACTCCCTTGTTATCACAATTTTTTCGACTTTACTCCCTTGTTATCTCAAAATACGTACCTTGGTGATAGGCAGAAAATTGGAAGTGAGAACAGGTTGTTTTAAGCCGCAGTTGAAGGCGGCTGTCTCACAATTGGCTGGCAGTTCTGAAATTCTGAATACACGCTTGTGATCCACGTGGTGTCGTCTGCTAAAGTAAGGGTGGTCGCTCGCGGTCACCCGTGGGACAATTGGACAAACCTATATTTTTCTGGTAGTTTTCTGTGTTATGAAATAATCTGCTAACTCTATATGTTAAAAATCATTAAATCACTCATATCATGACTGACTTTTCAATGCCTATTGAATGTAAACCGCTGCCGCCGCAAAATAGCTCGCAGAGAGGCTCAACTTGCTTACTGTTTCCATATTTCCCTCACCGCTCACAAAGATCACAAGCAGACAGACTAGAACAAAACCAGGCAAATTAATACTTTTAATGCTGTGTATTCCCACATGTGTGGTGGACAGCAGAATGACTAATTTCATCGGGGAGATATTTCGCAACACCGGCCAGTGTAGTGGACGTTCTTCTTCTTCTTTGACCTGTAACGCTTTGTATCACTTCTAGGTCCTCCTTCTCCACACTTTTATACTTCACAACATGCACTTAGGGCCGCTTTCACAGTCATTTTGTTTGCTTTGGTCGTTACCAATGGCGGCGATCGCCGCTATAGTATTTCTGCGTGAAACTGGTCAATGGGTGGTGGTGGCTGCGGGGTTAGCCCAGCACCGCACTAACCAAACACTTTCAACATCTCTCGCCTCGTGTGCAGCCGCCACTACCCCATCGGCCGCCCAGTTTCACGTGAAATACTAAGCGACGTCACAACATTACCAGATTGTCGTACTCAGCCGATTATATTTCCCGACATCTTACCCCTAAACTGTTTTCTGGGCTCCAATAACGAAACTCATTTATAGTTATCGTTAAAAGAGTTAGAACCTGATGTTTCCTGGCAATAGTTAGGCGTCAGAAACCAATAAATACTATGCTTGAGTACAACAATCTGGCAACGGTGAGCGGCGATCGCCGCCATTGGTAACGATCAAAACAAACAGTGACTGTGAAAGCGGCCCTAAGTTACTTAACAGTGCGCACTTATACACTTCACCCTGAGCTTAGGTGTTTTTCTGTCCTTTTCTCTCACTGATTTTTCTGTTCTATGACCTTTTGCTACTTTTCACTATTACTTTTCACCGTCACTGCCATGCATTACAGGTCAAAAGAAGAAGAAAAAGAGGAAACAGCACCGAGAGATCTACAATTTTCACAGACTGGAGAAAAAGTTTTCTGGACTGTGGTTCCCCAGCACGGGGTGTTCTCTCATCTTGTTAATCAAGTAGTAGGCAAAGCAGCTCTGCCAGTCCAATTTACGAGTCTCTTGGTGGGCCATCTTCCACTGCTCCTCAGCCACTGCCGTCGTCTGTTTGTTTACATGCAGCCGTGAGGTACCCACGTACCCACGCTCGTACTCACAACCGTTTTCCATTCGTAAGGACAACCAACAACTTGCTCCCGGTTGGGCATACAGGCAACCACGGTTGCCCATGGCCCCAATGGTTGGACACCGCCTTTTAAGGCAGCACACATGACGCCGACGGTAGGTAGACGTGACCCGTACATTTCAGAGCAACGCGAAACTCGTGGCAGTAATGCGCGAAACACGTGATGGTAAGAATTTAGGACTAAGCGCTAAACTAGAGGATCGCGAAACTCGGATAGCGCGAAACTCGAGAGGGTACTGTACTTGTATTGAAAGTAATATGAATCATATCGTTTAAAGTGATGAAAATTAAATCACGGAAAATTCCAAACTATGTAGTATCATGATCCTAGATAATTACATTTTCTAATATTTTTTCAGTAATTTAGAAAATCCAATTTCTATTGAACAAAATTATATTTGCAACGAGTGACATGCGACGTACAAAACTACTTCAGGTATTGGTATCAGCAGAAAATCAGCCGATACCAATACTCATATAATGTGCCGATACCAATACTCATAAAATGTGCCGATACCACCGATACCAATACATCGGCACATCCCTAGTAAAAAGATGCCAAATTAGAGTTCATAGTGCTTAAGAATGCTGCTTGCTTACCTGCCTTGCCCTGCGCCCCGGCAAGGGTTGTGCGCATCTTCTCCAGCAGCATGAAGGCCTGCCTCTGGTCGCCTTGGCTGGGGCTTCTCATCAGATGCCTCCGCTCTGCAGATTTCATTCTTGGCGGCTCCCTGCGCGGCCGTCCTCCACAGGGTGGGGTCACACGCCTCCCCGAACCGTGACGCCTCCTCATCTGAGCTGCTGGAGCCAGACGTGGTCCTCGGCAACACAGCTTCTTAGTCTACTTGAGGGCTCTATCACTGTGAGCGGCCTGGCAGGTGCTCACGCTCCCCTACACTGCACACCTGGGGACAAGCATTGCACTGAATGACACACCCAGAGTAATACCCCATCCTTCTCTCCTTGGCCCCACCGTGATACCTTACTAGATTTACATACTTGGCTTCTCTTATTTCAACAACACATCAGAGCTTCACACTTTTTGCTCGGACAAAGCGTACTCTTCAGCTTCTTTTCCAACTATTATCCATGGAAATGGCTGAACAGGAGTCAAGTGGAGGAATGCTCCTGTTATGTGGCGTTAGGTCTAATTAGATTATTATTATTATTATTATTATTATTATTATTATTATTATTATTATTATTATCAATATCATTATCATCATCATTATTACTGAGATTTATGAAAGGGCTCCGATTACCTAACCTAATCAAAACAAACACCTACCTAATATAACCTAACTTGACCCAACCTAACTAAAGCATATCTAACATAACTATGACCTAATATAACCTAGCCCTGTTGCCATGTGCTAGGCCGCACTCTTATACTTTATACTGTTATACATCAATATTTTGCAGTTTCTTTAGTTTTCTGTAAGGTATTAACCCTTTCACGCACCAAAAGATTAATAAGTTTCTCTTTCCACTGCGACATCCGTCTGGGGCTCCCCAGGGGGCTTTGCGGAATGGCCTGACTGTGCGGCGAAAAAAAAATTCATGTTGTCAATTTCAGCCACGGGTATTCTTTTTTTCCTGGCATTATTATACATCGTTCATTTTGGAAGAGATTATTCTGCCTTATGAAGGAAAAAATATCAAGAAATGCAAATAAATAGCAAAGTTTACCAACTTCGAAAAAAAAAATTGATTAAAGAAAAATAATAAATGCTTATGTTCATCACCTCGTAGCTCAAAACTTCTTGACACGACTTTTTATGATTTACATGCCAATAAAAGAGAATTATTTTTATGAGGATTCCAGTGCTATTATTGGAATTTTCGTACGACCAGTAATTCTTGAGAAAATGGAGGAAAACTTTATTTTTCTATCTCTTCTGTTCTCTCCAGTAGAAGAAACAGCTCAAGGGCAGCAAACACAACACAACGGGCAGGTCAAGGCGGTCAAAATAGAAGTCAATTTTGTCTGGAATGGAGTTTTGATAATAATAACAAACATAACTATTAGCGCACCGCACTTATTTGCTGTCTGGAACAACTTCGCCAGACGCAATAATAATCATGATAAATAACACTAAGTCTCTCCCTGACACTCTCTGCTGGAGTTTTTTTTCACTGTTTCCACCATCACCATCATAATCATCATCATGCTCTGTACAAGTGTGTCTCAAATTCTCTTTACTTGATAGTTTCTTAGCCAGATTTTCTACTAGTAACAGTTACTTGTCCCTACGAAAATAAAACAAAATATCGTATCACGGCATGATCACTTTACATCGGAAGTAAGAATAAATTTCACCAAACTGTAATCCAGGCTTACCAGACTCCAGAGACAATTTAAAGGGGCAACAGTCTGCGCTCACAGGCTGCCTGCTGAGAGGCAACTCAGCCACGGGCAATTATCACATCAAATCCAACGGCACGAGAGAGTTGACCATTAGTTTATTTTATAGGTCTAGCTTGGATCTTTGATTCAAAAAATTTTGACGCAATTTTGAACGATACTTTATTTTTGGCGATTTTTTAAAAAGTTTTTTGACGCGTTTCGAGTCAAAAGCTCAGATGTAGACGATTCCATTTTGACGGGAATGGCATCATGGTGCGTGAAAGGATTAATTACTGCACTGCACTAGAGTAATATAATACCGTACAACACATAAAATAATGCAAGAATTAGCCTCATGCGAGATGGCTGCCCTTATTTCCATATCAGGCTCCATCCCACATGAGGTTAACTCTGACATTATGTGTTGTATCATTACTCTCAATGCAGTGCAGTAACTACTAACTAATGACTTTTGGAAAATTGAATACCAAAATAATGATGTATAAAGTTAATGACCGCAGCCTAGCTCATCGTATTTTGGCAGCGGAGGGTCAGGTTAGATTATATTAGATTCTGATTTGTCAAATTTGTTAAGTTCAATTGTGTACAATAAATATGTGATACACCATTGCTGACCATGGCAGAAGAGGAAGCGACGGTCATCATCCTATTTTACGAGAGGGCTGCCTTTAGTGCCATATTAGCAGAAAAATTACACTAACACTAAGGAGCGGCAATAAAGGAAATATTGGCTGTTGTTGAAAAGGGTCAGCCACCTCTTGCTGTGTTAAAACATTATGGATGCTTTTTTTGTCCCTGAATGCAATGAAGTAAAGAATGACTTTCAGTTATTAGAAGAAATTTTGATATAACAATGCAAAACATGAAAACACGGGGGGGGGGCGTTAGGTAGGTTGTTAAGTTAGATTAGTTTAACACGTTTTGTGCAGCGCGGCTGACTACCCTTCACCCTTCACATATTCCAGAGTATAAAATATGGATAGATGGATGTTCTACGGCCACTCAGCGTCATCTGCAGAGAATGACAATGACCCCGATGATGATGCAAGTTTGGATGATTCATCTGATTCAACCTCCAGGACAGAAATGATATCAGTAATGAAGGCAGCAAGGTGGCTTCAAAGATAGCATAAAAGGTGACCACTTTTTGTCAGGTGTGTGAGGGAAACCCATACATGTGTGTCTCATGTTTTGCCACCAAGCATGCTTGAAATGGAACTGGCATTGTATAGCTTATAAATTATTTACCCCAAACACACAACACATCACATGCCAAACAACCTGTATTGCTGGCCGGGCTTTATATAACCAGCCACCTAAAACATTAAAGAAACAACTCCCTAGTAGAACACACGCCCCGCCTTGACTCTCACCACACACCTGTACACCCAACACCTGCCCCAACACTCTCACAGCCCCCAACACCTGCCCCAACACTCACACAGCCCCCAACACCTGCCCCAACACTCACACAGCCCCCAACACCTGCCCCAACACTCACACAGCCCCCAACACCTGCCCCAACACTCACACAGCCCCCAACACCTGCCCCAACACTCACACAGCCCCCAACACCTGCCCCAACACTCACACAGCCCCCAACACCTGCCCCAACACTCACACAGCCCCCAACACCTGCCCCAACACTCACACAGCCCCAAACACCTGCCCCAACACTCACACAGCCCCCAACACCTGCCCCAACACTCACACAGCCCCCAACACCTGCCCCAACACTCACACAGCCCCCAACACCTGCCCCAACACTCACACAGCCCCCAACACCTGCCCCAACACTCACACAGCCCCCAACACCTGCCCCAACACTCACACAGCCCCCAACACCTGCCCCAACACTCACACAGCCCCCAACACCTGCCCCAACACTCACACAGCCCCCAACACCTGCCACAGTGCCTATGACGCACCTGTCACCAGTAATAACAGGAGGATGCGGCGGAACGCGACACCGCCTCGGCGGCTGGCCGCCCTGGCGCGGCGGCGGCCGAGAGGTAAACAAACACCTTTTTCCCTCCTCAACACCTTTAGCAGCTTACTTAAGGGCTGCCATTGTCTGTGAAGTCTCGTACGCAGCTGCTGTAGGCTGGAGCACTGTATCAATACTCGGATATAGCGTAAAATACCTGCAATGATGAGGATGCTGGATTCAAGATATTGATCTTGACCTTGATCTTGATCTTGATGTCACAGGTGGCTCGGGATTTCTCCCCAGCCAGGCCTTTGTAGCGGCAGCTCCTGTGAAGAGAAAACAAAAAAACATGCGGGAAGTCAATGTTCTCGGGGCAAGATATCATTCCCTACATCTTTCACGCCACATGCCTTCCAAGAACTCTTTCACTGCCTCAATCACTCGTCCACTCGTCTCTCCACTGAGCCCCAGCAGCAGCACCATCCACTCCCTTCCAGTCCTCCCATTCACTCCACGTCCCATCTCGCTCAAAAACACATGCATCATCTTCGTTCTCTCCCTGTCATACTTCTTACATTCCAGCACTACATGCTGCACAGTCTCGTCCACACCCCTGTCACACATCTGGCACACTTTGCTGCGGGACTCAGACCATCTATAGTTCCTTGCATTCACATCCAGACACTGCGCTCTAGCACGGAAAAGAAGATCACCTCCCAGGCTTCCCTCATACCACATCTCACACTTTGGGGCCTCTTTCTCCCTATACCAGTCGAGAGTTTCCTTTCTTTCCATCTCATTCTTCCACTTGCTCAATCCCTCATCTTTAACTGCCATATCTATCACATTCTTCCACTTTCTTACATCCCACTCAAACCCCTCTCCATTTCTGTTTGTTATTCTCCATTCAAACACATTCTGTCTATCTTCAAAGGGTCGGTACACCCACCTACTTAGCATAACATTCCTGTCTATCATTCGCCCACATTTATTCGCCCATTTGCCATCTCTTATACTCCACAAGTATACTTTCCTTGCTAATCTTGCATCCTCCATTTGTTCCAGTCTCACTTTATATCTCAAGGTTGCCTTTACTAGTCTTTCCCTAAACGTGCTCCATCCCATGTCCCCCCTAAGAGCCTCTACTGCTGCAAACCTTGGTGCATTCAGTGCCATTCTTGCTACCCTATTCTGCCCCACTTCCAATTTTTCTATCTCACTGTCATTCCATGTCATCACATCCATTCCATACATAATGCTCGGGACAGCCACACTCTTCCAAACCTCACGGATGACATCATACTTGCTCGCTCTCATCCTCGCTGCACTCCCTAAACGGCCTACCCACTGGTTTGTCATACTTATCTTTACATTCTTGGCCCTGCCGCATCCATTTACCTCCATCCACACCCCTAGATACTTGTATTCTTCCGTCTGTTCCAACTCATCCCCTTCCAGTCTCCAAGTTGTTTCTCTCTCATCCTCTGACCTATTCACTATCATTACTTTGCTCTTCTCACTACTGAACCTAACCCCAAAATCCCTTCCATAACCCCCTACCACATCTAGGAGACTCTGTAGTTCTCCAGCAGACTCACTCATAACCACCACATCATCCGCATACAACAACACACATACTTTATCCTCTCCAATTCTCACTCCTGCATTCATTCTCCTCATTCTGACTGCTAATTCCTCTGTGAAGGTTAAAGGCGGCCTTGAACCTGATATTGACGTCACAGGTGACTTGGGATTCCTTGCCTTTGTAACGGGGCAGCTGCTGAGAAAGAAAAAGAAAAATCAGAACACACAGACAATATCCTGCGTGTATATGAAATGCCAGAATTATTTTATCTTTCCTACACTCCCACATTACCATCTGCGTGTAAAGGCGGACACACACTATGCGACAAGGAGACTATAGAACAGGAGAGGGGGCCTCTATGGGAGACCGTGGGCAGGGTGGTAGTAGTAGTAGTAGTTTTCCTTTTTCTTTCATTCTTTTTTCTCTTATTGTCCAAAACTTGTGTACTGTTGTTTTCGTTTGTTCGGTGTTCATTTTCAAATAAAAATTTTCCAATGGTGTCGTCCTCTTCTTCCTCGTAAGGCTGTTGCAGCCTCACGCACTTTACTCTTTCCTCTGCACAGGCCGGGCACCAGAGCAGGAAGTGTTGCAGGTCTTCGTTTCCAGCTTCACACATGTCACACTTGGTTTCCTCTTGCCGGTGTCTGTTTCTGTCTTTTAGTTGCATGTTGTTTGTCTCGCATCTGAATAGCACTTCTGAGGCTTGGTTGTTGGTGTATACCTCCTCTTGTCCTCCCAACTCCAGTCTCCATTTTCTATATATCTTAAGGCTTGCTTTCTCATCCATTTGCCTCTTCCACTCTCTTGTATCCACCTCTCTCATTCTCTGCCTTATACTCTAATTTGTCTCATTCCTCACACTCACACTCAGTCCCTCTGTTGCTCTCAGTCCATTCAACAAGTCTTTCACCCACCTACTCTGTCTCTTCTCTATCACCTCCTCTCCCACCCTTCTCACCAAATCGTTTCCTTCCACAAGAACATACCTTAGGTACTTCCACTGTCCCTCCCTTATCCTGTTTTTAACACAGGAGCTTCTTATTTCCCCCCTGAGTGCTGCTTCCTGTGCATACATTGGTGCCCTCAAAATCTTCCTGTACACCCCATTCTCTATCCTCTGCAACTTTTTTATGTCTGTCTTTGTGATGTTTATTATATTTACCCCATACAGGATGGATGGCAGTGCAACATTTGGTTCTGCCTGATCCTGATCTTGATCCTGATGTCACAGGTGGCTCGGGATTTCTCCCCAGCCAGGGGCGGTATACACAAACGTTCTTAGCATCGCTAAATGCACTTAACGGCAAAGAATCGTTAAGTTTTCTACTTAAAATGGCGCTGGGCCGCTTAGCGCTGAAGCTGGAGCACTTAGCGGGCGGAAAATTTCAGGCGGGGAAGGGGCTCCCATAGCACCGTTAAAAATGCATAAGTATTGCAACATGGTGGATTACAGCGGGAGGAAAGGCATCACCTCCGAACATATCGGCCTCGTCAAGACGAATTGGAGGCGTGTAATGATTTGAAACTCATCCTGAAATATCTGTGGACTGTGCTGACCGTGCTGAGATGAGTGGTTCGGCGAGGCGGACCTTGGAAACACCTACATGGCCATCACGACTGAAGTGGTGTTCGCTGACAGGTAAAATGCAGGTGCAACCTTCACAGACTGACAGAGATTGAGTGATAACAGACACTGGAGACCCTCCAAGCGATGGCTGGTGACCGCCTGCCACCATCCACAGGCTGTCACACAAGGAGCCCTGGGAGTAACCTTGCTGGAAGCCCCGCGGGCCGCAGTGTGTGGCTGGCGTTATACAGCCCTCAGCCATAGCCTGGAGGGCATCCAGTGTCTGTTATCACTCACCTTAGGTAGTCTGTGAAGGTCCAGTAATCACCATGGTGCACGTGTATCTTACCTGTGATCAACACCGGCAGCCACAGACTCCTGCCCAAGGAACGAACACAGGTGAGCCAATATTTTACCTCGCCAGACTTATCCTTTACAATATTCAACTCTTTAAACCTAACACACCTGTTAATCTTGTGACTGACTTCAACAAACGTTTCCCACCAACCCTACCAAACCCTAAACAATACCTATTTGGGTCACTAGTGTCTGTTATTTCATTTTTACTTGACTAACCTCCCAGCGGCGATAAACCAAGCCTAATCATATTAACCTAACCTGGGTAAATTTATCGTTGACATATAGTTATTTCAACTTAATCTGCTATTTAAGATAGCCAGTTTTAACCAAATCAACTATCATTTAGAAAAGTTGATATTCATAACCTAACTCAAATGTCAGAAGTGTCCTAACAAAATTACCTTCCTTTGCTTATTTTAGTAACCAAACCAAATCAATTTGACGTACCGGTAGCTCTTAAACCGAACTTGCTCTAGTACTCAAGCTTGCACACTATTAGTTGCATCACTTATGACTTTTTTCCTTTAATCCTAAATCAACTTGTTTAGAAACCTTGCTCTGACATACCTAACTTAATATAAGTTCACCTCTCCTAACTCAGATAAATTTCCGATTTGTGTTACTGACTATTTTTTAAACAAACATTTTGATTTTGGACGTAAATTTTTTACCAAACTAACTATCATTCAGGATGTTGCCTTATTTTAACCTAACAAAAAATTATAAACGTCACCTGACCTCATTGATCCTACTTAACGAACGGTAGCTATCCTTCCTGTAAAATACCTCCCAGGAATCCCTGGGTGTTGCAAAATGATACTAATACCCATGCTAGCTAGCATTGTAGTATTGTTTAATTTGTTTTGGTCATGTCTTTTTTTTCACATTTAAAATTAATTAGCTCACAGTATATTATGGCTTTTGTTATTTGCAGCTTCCTTTCTTATGGAGATCTAAAAGTGAATTTTATGATTATTCTTAGTCTTACTCCCAAATAGCTATTAAAGTCAATGAACAATGCTAAAATCTTTTTGAACAAAAAAAATTGCAAATTGGTCCATGAGTCAAGAGTTTTGACTTCTGGACAAGTATAGATATAGATATAGGGCAGGTACCAAAGCATTTCTAATTGTAATGTATCTATTTGCAGTGATCGTGATGACATTGACAACAACGAGCAAGTCCTCCTAGACCTAGAGTGACCTCAAGCTGGTATTCGCCACATAACATTATTGTTTAATCATTTAGTTTTTATCATCCAGCATCAAGCAATCATTCCCATGCAAGAATATAATGCACAATATAAGCAACTTCAATTGCTAGAAAATAAGACAATGTTGCCAGCCCATATAGTGTGCACTGTGCAGTAAATAACTCATGTAGATAATGCCTGTTATTCCATCACATACGTATGTTGATGCAATGTCTTTTAGTTCTTGCTTCGGGTATATTAATTACTAATCCATTCGTATTTCTCCGATGGCCATTTCCTGCCTCGATACGCCAATCAGTTCAGTACTTTTATTTTCTTAGCTTGTGTTTTGCTATTCTTTGCCAATTAAATCACTGGACACATCTTAATAAATATCACAGATTTAATTATCATATATCAGTCCCATAAGTTTATTTCAGATGCTCTTAAAACAACATCTGTCCATTCATAGTCCAACTTAACCTGGTAGCAGCAACAGGCCAAATTTGTGGCTTTACCGTGTACCAGCGATGGGCCACATTTTTGTCATGATATAAACCCCAAAAAATAGACGATGCATAAACTGATCACAAATGTGTTGATATATATTATGAAATGGTTTGCGTGAGTGATGATTTTTTCTCATTTTTCTCGCTCGGAGGGACCTTTAAGAAACATGATCCCTGCAGCTACCGGGTTAACCTCTTTTAGTATAGTACACTAATCAAGGAAAAACATCCCAATTAATATATATATATATATATATATATATATATATATATATATATATATATATATATATATATATATATATATATATATATATATATATATATATATATATATATATATATATATATATATATATATATATATATATATATTATGTTGTGTATGTGTACTTGTACTCATATTTCAGGGCCAAACATGATGTGGAAGAAGAAATCAGTTGTCTCCATCAGTCGGGTTTGTGCCATGGCAGTGTCCGGCAGAGGTCCAGTCCATGCCATGGAGAAATTCAGCCCCCAACAATGAGATGGCATGCCAGAGATGGATCCGCAGCTTCTCCTCCAATCAATCAATCCTTGCAATGCCCTTTCTCTTTTCTCTCCTTCTGTACCACCATGCTTACACATAACTGATCCAAGGTACCTAAACTCGTTAACCTCCTCCATTTCTTCACCATTCAAAATTATTTGGCATTCTTTTTCACATTCAATGCCCACTCTATATGGGCATACAAACTCTACAACCTCCCTTCTACTCCGCTCACAAACCATCACTTTACTTTTGTTGACATTTACTTTCAGCTTTCTCCTTTTACAGACACTATCAAAAACACTGACCAAATTTTGTAAGTCACTCTCATTTTCTGCAATGAGCACTGTGTCATCAGCAAATAAGATTGAATTCATCACCCACTTCCTTCCCTCCCTCAGCATACATTTTTACTTCAATTTCCCCAACTTTGCCCTTCATTTCTCATAACACCATCCATATAAATATTGAACAACCACGATGACATGACACACCCCTGCCTTAGCCCACTTTCATCTCAAAATGTTCACTTGTTTCTCCAGTAATTTTGACACATGCAGATGCATCCTCATAGAAAGACTTTATTGCATAAAGCAGTTTTCCTCCCACACCATATATCTTTAAGACGTCCCACAATGCCAGCCAATCGACTCTGTCATAAACTTTCTTTAGAATAACTAGATCCATGAAGGCAGCATAGTATTTTTTCCTTTTGCTAATATTTTTTCTAATAAAACACCATCCTGAAGGAAAATATCTGATCCACATCCTCTTCCCTTCCTGAAGTCTCCTTGTTCTTCACTGATTTTCTCTTCTGTAAGCCTTTGCGCAGTCTCAATTAGGACTTTTCCATATACCTTTCCAGGTAGCCTACACTCAGCAGACTTATACCCCTACAACTCCCACCTCCCCTCTCCTGCCCTTCCCCTTGTAAACTGGGACCATGATGGCTTTTGTCAAGTCTGCTGGGACCTCCCCCCCCCTTCCCAGGCCACTTCACATATCTTGACCATTCATATAGTAACTTCATCTCCACACTTCAACATTTCTGCTGTGATTCCTCTCAATTCATTCATCATCATCATCTCATCGACGCCTGCTCTTAGGAGCTCCCACCAAAGGATGGCCACGGCAGAAGTTTCCATCTTTCTCTATCCGGACACTCCCTCCTTGCCTGCTCAAAGTTTCTCAAGGATCTCTCATCCTTCTCCCTAACGTACTCCTGCACCCTATCTCTCCATTTCACTGGAGGTCGTCCTCTAACATTCCCTCCCTCAATCTAACATACACCCTTCTGGTCATCTTACTCTCCTCCATTCGCTCCATGTGGCCAAACCACTTTAAAGTCACTTATTCCCTTCACCCCCGTGACACATTCCAAAACGCTCATACACACTTTCATTACTTATTCCATCCATTCTACTCACACCACAAGCACTCCTCAAATAACTCATTTCCACTGCCTGCACTCTAGACCTCTGACTTTCATTCCAGGCCCATGTTTCACTTGCATATGTGAGGGTTGGTACTATTATTGTATTTTCAACTGATAACTGATCCAAGGTACTTAAACTCATTGACCTCCTCCATTTCTTCACCATTCAGAATTATTTTTCATTCTTTTTCACATTCAGTTCCCACTCTATATGGGCATACAAAATCTACAACCTCACTTCTACTCCCCTCACAAACCATCACTTTACTTTTGTTGACATTTACTTTCAGCTTTCTCCTTTTACAGACGCTCTGAAAATCACTGACCAAGTTTTGTAAGTCACTTTCATTTTCTGCAATGAGCACCGTGTCATCAGAAAACAGGATTGAATTCAGCACCCACTGCCTTCCCTCAGCGTACATTTTTACTCCAACTTTGCCCTTTATTTCTCCCATGACACCATCCATATAAATATTGAATAACCATGGTGACATGACACGCCCCTGCCTTAATCCCACCTTTATCTCAAAATGTTCACTTGTTTCTCCAGTAATTTTGACACATGCAGATGCATCCTCATAGAAAGACTTTATTGCACTAAGCAGTTTTCCTCCCACACCATAAATCTTTAAAACATCCCACAATGCAATCCAATCGAATCTGTCAAGCTTTTTCAAAGTCCATGAAGGCAGTGTATAGTTTCTTTCCTTTTGCTATTATTTTTTCTCCTACCATCCTGAAGGAAAATATTTGATTGATTCCATCAGTTCCTGCTGCTTTTCCATTTTTTAATCTTTTTAATGCCTGATTTACTTCTTCATATGTTATACTTCTTTCTTTATATACTCCTCCTCTACCTCCGCTCAAAACTGTTGCTGTAACAGCTGCTGGACGTCCATCATCAAAATTCATTAAGTTTTTGAAATATTCTCTCCATGTCTCTTTCACAGCTTCCCCGTCTTTCAACATCTTTCCATTCTCATCCATAACTTCATTAATTTTCCTTGGGGAGATATTATTGGGGTGATGCTTTTCTTTCGTTTTTTACTTCTTTCCAATATGATTTCCTGTTCCTTTATATTTTCACTTAGTCTTTTCCAAAGTCTTCACCAACTCTCTTCTTACTTTCTTTTATTGCTTGTTTTAATTTCATTTTGCATTCTCTATATTTCTTTTTCCTTTCCCTTTTTACTTGCTCAACCACATTTCTTTCTTAAGTTTTCTTTAAAAAGTTCCCTTTTCTCTCTTACTATCCTCCTTATCTCTTCTGTCCACCATGAATTTCCGTTTCTTTTTCCATCTCTCACCACTTTCATTCCTACCACTTTTTTGTTGTAGTTAACACTACTTCTTTAAATGTTCTAAAAACTTTTTCAGTGTCTGTACTATCTTTCACACTTTCCCATTTTTCACTTAAGGCATCTACCATTTCACCTCATACTCATCTTTTATTTCTTTTTCCTGTAACTTTTCTATCTTCAGTATTTCCTTTTTACTTCACCTTTCTTTTCAAACACCCACTTTTGCAAGATGGTCAGAGCCATCGAACATCCCTTACTACCTTCGCGTCACAGATATCCTTTCTCAGTCTTCCATCTACTGCCACATAATCAATCAATCCTTTCTGCTCATAATCATTCCCCTCCTCCATGTGTATATGTGGATATAGGCAAAAGTAATAAAGCCCCACATCAGAAGTTGTATTGCTTTGCCTGGGTTATGCAGATGATGTAGTATTAGTGGAAGGATTTTGCCTGATCCTAAATGACTTTGGTATGGAATGGAAACTTATCTTTAAACATAATAATGGAAATTCACACCAGCAGTAGGACAGCAGGTGCTGGGAAACAATATCTTAGAGGTAATAGAAACACATGGTTATTTAGCATTTGAGATAAGCAAGGAGGCCATAGGAGAAAGCACAAAAAACTGAATGAAGCCAAGGTAAGGAAAATGACGGGTGTTAACATCAGTGGTAGAGAAGGAAATTAGCCAGTATGAATATGGAAGTTGCTTTTGGATGGGAAAGTAGTAACCCCACAGCTATCTTGTATGGGTCAGCAGGACTAACACTTAAGATGTCAGGAGATTAGAAGTCATTCAAGACCAGTTGGCATGATAGAGTTCACATGCTCTCAGGTGAAATGGGGTGAAGCTAATGAGAATGGTCAACATAAGTGAATCTGAGTTTCAAAGAGAGGAAATGAGTGAACACCGGTGGGCCAATTAAATTAATATAACACTGGAAATTCAAGACAATCCCCTTTGGAGAAAGGAAATATACAGAGAGGGAAAGCATATGACGACACTGGAGCAGAGTGAAACAATGTGAATGGGAGACCTGTCAAAGATAGTTGAGAAAAGTGGCCTCTGTGAATGGAAGTACCTATGCCTATCTATAGTACAGCAGATAGGTGAAGAAGCTCGGGAAACATTAGAACATTTTATAATAGTACTAGTGATTGTGTGCCTTGACCCACTGAGATAAAGATATACCAGAGTAACCTGACAAAGTTGATATATATCAAAATAAATAAACAAGAAAGTCACTGAACACACGAGTCTGAAATTATGGTAGCCATCTCACGTGAGGCTAATGCATTATGTGTTGTATGTTGGTCTCTGAATACAGTACAGTGACAAACAGCTTGAATATTGAAGAAACTTCAAACTATTAAAGAGTGTGAGTTAACGCATCTTAGCACATTGCATTTTGGCGGTAGAGGGGTCAGGTTAGGTTGGTCATAGGCTAGGCATAGTTAGGTTTGGTCAGGTCTGGTTAGATTTAGTTTGTTTTGACTTGTTTACTTTTATTATTTGGTAATTCCGTGTGATACGCTTCGCGCTACGCCTTTGTTGTCACCGGCGGCTGAGGAGACGACGTCAGGGCAGTAATATACATATTTTACCAAAACACATAAAAGAATAGTGGAGGTACACCGGAAACATGAAAAGATGCACCTTTATAACGATCATAGGCAATAAAGACCACAAGAGGAAGAAGAAGAAGGCTCGTTTATGTCGATCATTTACTCCACTGTTGTGTCTATTGTTTCCAAACAAGCTTTTGTGTACAGATAGATAACGTGTTGAATGCATTATAGCTATTTCATCTCTGCATAATATGCACTGTGGTAGCTATATACAATGCTTTTGCAAGTGGTCGTTTTGCTAGGCGATGCACTTCATACCGGTATTTTGCTCAAAAAATACTTAGCTTAGAGTCCGCTAAGGGGAATTCTAAGTAATACTTAAGGGCCAATGCTTAGCTAAAAGCTGTTAAGTGCAAGGCTTAGTATTATTCTTAGAATATTTGTGCATACGGCCCCTGGGTCTTGGATGTTGGTCAGCGTTGCCAAGCCTGATTTTTTATATCCGCTACTCTGAGGGCATGAATGAATGAATGAATGAAGAATGGAAAAAAGTAAAGAATAGATAAGTCGGAAGAAACGAAGAAAGAACGAAAGAGTTAGAAGGAAAGACTTTAAAGAACCCGCTAAGTGTGACTGCCATGCCGGGCCCAGCAGCGTATGCTTCCCGTTACTCACGCGTATCAACGAACAAGGAACATGTGCACGTGGGAGTCCAAATTGCATATATTTCTTATACACGACAAAATCTCGCTCCCATTAGCCGACTTTAATACTCGCTAAATTGTACGAAAACATCGACCTGGAAAATGGCAAACTTGCAACGCTGAATGTTTGTTTATATATTTTAGCATAGCTGATGGTTTTAGATTTGATTTAATTTTCATTTTAGTTGTATTATCAGACTATTTACAGCCCTTTCCTAGGTGGCGATGGATAGTTCAAGCCTTTAACTATTTCCATGGGTAGTCACAGCCCCGCCGATGGTCTGGAAATAGGAGAAAATACCAATAATAATAAGCTTTTTTCTCCTTCATCTTGACCCATAGGTAATGCATTAGGAGGGATGGCAACAATAACATCCCATTTCAAAGCCATGTTTCTCCTATTTCCAGACTATTTGCAGGCATTTCCAGGGTGGCGATGGATAGTTCAAGCTTTCAAGTATTTCCACGGGTAGTGACAGCCCCGGCGATGGTCTGGAAATAGGAGAAAATGGCAATAATAATCAACTTTTTCTCCATTTTTCCTTCGCTTCTTCTCTCACAAACGAAATCAAACAGAAATAAAACGAAAAAAATAATTAATAATTAAATAAAACATAAATAAAACAAGAAAAACATTAATAAAAAATAATTAGAAAATGTTAAAATGAAGATTAAAAAAGCAAAAAACGTTAAAACATATAACAAAATAAATCAAACAAATAAACGAAACAAAATAATAGAAATAAAAATTGAAATATAACGAATAAAACAGAAATAATATATATATATATATATATATATATATATATATATATATATATATATATATATATATATATATATATATATATATATATATATATATATATAGATATATATATGTATGTGTGTGATTGCATGTGTAATGCGATGAAATCGTAGCATGATGCAATATTAGCTTAGCATGGTGCAACTCAACGTGTTGGGACGAGAGCGACAGAGGGGAGTTGCGAGCGAGAGGCGCTGAGGGACAGTTGAGGGTGTCGAGCGGGAGGCCAGTGTGAGCAAGACGCGTGTCGGGGATGGCAGGGGTTCAGCTGAATGCCCCGTTCGTGAGCGGTGTGCGAGTCTGTCGTGCCTCTGTGTGCCTGGGGCCGTATGCACAAATATTCTAAGAATAATACTAAGCCTTGCACTTAACAACTTTTAGCTAAGCATAGGCCCTTAAGTATTACTTAGAATTCCCCTTAGCGGACTCTAAGCTAAGTATTTTTTGAGCAAAATACCGGTATGAAGTGCATCGCCTAGCAAAACGACAACTTGCAAAAGCATTGTATATAGCTACCACAGTGCATATTATGCAGAGATGAAATAGCTATAATGCATTCAACACGTTATCTATCTGTACACAAAAGCTTGTTTGGAAACAATAGACACATCAATGGAGTAAATGATCGACATAAACGAGCCTTCTTCTTCTTCCTCTTGTGGTCTTTATTGCCTATGATCGTTATAAAGGTGCATCTTTTCATGTTTCCGGTGTACCTCCACTATTCTTTTATGTGTTTTGGTAAAATATGTATATTACTGCCCTGACGTCGTCTCCTCAGCCGCCGGTGACAACAAAGGCGTAGCGCGAAGCGTATCACACGGAATTACCAAATAATAAAAGTAGACAAGTCAAAACAAACTAAATCTAACCAGACCTGACCAAACCTAACTATGCCTAGCCTATGACCAACCTAACCTGACCCCTCTACCGCCAAAATGCAATGTGCTAAGATGCGTTAATTCACACTCCTCAGTAGTTTGAAGTTTCTTCAATATTCAAGCTGTTTGTCACTGTACTGTATTCAGAGACCAACATACAGCACATAATGCATTAGCCTCACGTGAGATGGCTACCATAATTTCAGACTCGTGTGTTCAGTGACTTTCTTGTTTATTTATTTTTATATATATCAACTTTCAGTCAGGTTACTCTGGTATATCTTTGCCTCAGTGGGTCAAGGCACACAATCATTAGTACTATTATAAAATGTTCTAATGTTTCCCGAGCTTCTACACCTATCTGCTGTACTATAGATAGGCATAGGTACTTCTCCATTCACAGAGGCCACTTTTCTCAACTATCTTTGACAGGTCTCCCATTCACATTGTTTCACTCTGCTCCAGTGTCGTCATATGCTTTCCCTCTCTGTATATTTCCGTTTTCCAAAGGGGATTGTCTTCAATTTCCAGTTATATTAATTTGGCCCACCGGTGTTCACTCATTTGAAACTCAGCTTCCCCTTTGTTAACCTTTCTCAGAAGCCTCACCCTATTTCCCCTGAGAGCATGTGAACACTATCATGCCAACTGGTCTTGAATGACTTCTAATCTCCCGACATCTTAAGTGTTAGTTTTGCTGACCCATACAAGATAGCTGTGGGGTTACTACTTTCCCCATCCAAAAGCAACTTCCATATTCATACTGGCTAATTTCCCTTCTCTACCACTGATGTTAACACCCGTCATTTTCCTTACCTTGGCTTCATTTACTTTTCTTTGTGCTTTCTCCTATGGCCTCCTTGCTTATCTCAAATACTAAATAACCATGAGTTTGTATTACCTCTAAGATATTGTTTCCCAGCACCCGCTGTCCTACTGCTGGTGTGACTTTCCATTATTTTGTTTAAAGATAAGTTTCCATTCCATACCAAAGTCATTTAGGATCAGGCAAAGTTCTTCCACTAATACGACATCATCTGCATAACCTAGGCAAAGTAATACAACTTCTGATGTGTGGGGCTTTATTACTTTTGCCTATAATATCCACATATACACATGGAGGGGTAGGAATGATTATGAGCAGAAAGGATTGATTGATTATGTGGCAGTAGATGGAAGACTGAGAAAGGATATTTGTGACGCGAAGGTAGTAAGCGGAATGTTCGATGGCTCTGACCATCTTGCAAAAGTGAGTGTTTGAAAAGAAAGGTGAAGTAAAAAAGGAAATACTGAAGATAGGAAAGTTACAGGAAAAATAAATAAAAGATGAGTATAACATGAAATGGCAGAGGCCTTAAGTGAAAAATGGGAAAGTGTGATAGTACAGATACTGAAAAAGTTTTTAGAACATTTAAAGAAGTAGTGTTAACTACAACAAAAAAGTGGTAGGGATGAAAGTGGTGAGAGATGGAAAAGAAAAGGAAATTCATGGTGGACAGAAGAGATAAGGAGGATAGTAAAAGAAAAGGAACTTTTTAAGAAAACTTAAGAAAGAAATGTGGTTGAGCAAGTAAAAGGGAAAGGAAAAGAAATATAGAGAATGCAAAATGAAATTAAAACAAGCAATAAAAGAAAGTAAGAAGAGAGTTGGTGAAGACTTTGGAAAAGACTAAGTGAAAAATATAAAGGGAACAGGAAATCATATTGGAAAGAAGTAAAAAACGAAAGAAAAGCATCACCCCAATAATATCTCCCCAAGGAAAATTAATGAAGTTATGGGTGAGAATGGAAAGATGTTGAAAGACGGGGAAGCTGTGAAAGAGACATGGAGAGAATATTTCAAAAACTTAATGAATTTTTTTGATGGACATCCAGCAGCTGTTACAGCAACAGTTTTGAGCGGAGGTAGAGGAGGAGTATATAAAGAAAGAAGTATAACATATGAAGAAGTAAATCAGGCATTAAAAAGATTAAAAAATGGAAAAGCAGCAGGAACTGATGGAATCAATCAAAGATTTTCCTTCAGGATGGTAGGAGAAAAAATAATAGCAAAAGGAAAGAAACTATACACTGCCTTCATGGACTTAGAAAAAGCTTATGACAGATTCGATTGGATTGCATTGTGGGATGTTTTAAAGATTTATGGTGTGGGAGGAAAACTGTTTAGTGCAATAAAGTCTTTCTATGAGGATGCATCTGCATGTGTCAAAATTACTGGAGAAACAAGTGAACATTTTGAGATAAAGGTGGGATTAAGGCAGGGGCGTGTCATGTCACCATGGTTGTTCAATATTTATATGGATGGTGTCATGGGAGAAATAGAGGGCAAAGTTGGAGTAAAAATGTACGCTGAGGGAAGGCAGTGGGTGCTGAATTCAATCCTGTTTACTGATGACACAGTGCTCATTGCAGAAAATGAAAGTGACTTACAAAACTTGGTCAGTGATTTTCAGAGCGTCTGTAAAAGGAGAAAGCTGAAAGTAAATGTCAACAAAAGTAAAGTGATGGTTTGTGAGGGAAGTAGAAGTGAAGTTGTAGATTTTGTATGCCCATATAGAGTGGGAACTGAATGTGAAAAAGAATGCAAAATAATTCTGAATGGTGAAGAAATGGAGGAGGTCAATGAGTTTAAGTACCTTGGATCAGTTATCAGTTGAAAATACAATAATAGTACCAACCCTCACATATGCAAGTGAAACATGGGCCTTGAATGAAAGTCAGAGGTCTAGAGTGCAGGCAGTGGAAATGAGTTATTTGAGGAGTGCTTGTGGTGTGAGTAGAATGGATGGAATAAGTAATGAAAGTGTGTATGAGCGTTTTGGAATGTGTCACGGGGGTGAAGGGAATAAGTGACTTTAAAGTGGTTTGGCCACATGGAGCAAATGGAGGAGAGTAAGATGACCAGAAGGGTGTATGTGAGATTGAGGAGGGAATGTTGAGGACGCCCTCCAGTGAAATGGAGAGATAGGGTGCAGGAGTACGTTAGGGAGAAGGATGAGAGATCCTTGAGAAACTTTGAGCAGGCAAGGAGGGAGTGTCCGGATAGAGAAAGATGGAAACTTCTGCCGTGGCCATCCCCTGGTGGGAGCTCCTAAGAGCAGGCATTGATGGGATGATGATGATGAATGAATTGAGAGGAATCACAGCAGAAATGTTGAAGTGTGGAGATGAAGTTACTATATGAATGGTCAAGATATGTGAAGTGGCCTGGGAAGGGGGGGGGGAGGTCCCAGCAGACTTGACAAAAGCCATCATGGTCCCAGTTTACAAGGGGAAGGGCAGGAGAGGGGAGGTGGGAGTTGTAGGGGTATAAGTCTGCTGAGTGTAGGCTACCTGGAAAGGTATATGGAAAAGTCCTAATTGAGACTGCGCAAAGACTTACAGAAGAGAAAATCAGTGAAGAACAAGGAGACTTCAGGAAGGGAAGAGGATGTGTGGATCAGATATTTTCCTTCAGTATGGTGTTTTATTAGAAAAAATATTAGCAAAAGGAAAAAATACTATGCTGCCTTCATGGATCTAGTTATTCTAAAGAAAGTTTATGACAGAGTCATTGTGGGACGTCTTAAAGATATATATGTCATCATGGTTGTTCAATATTTATATGGATGGTGTTATGAGAAATGAAGGGCAAAGTTGGGGAAATTGAAGTAAAAATGTATGCTGAGGGAGGGAGGGAAGTGGGTGATGAATTCAATCTTATTTGCTGATGACACAGTGCTCAATGCAGAAAATGAGAGTGACTTACAAAATTTGGTCAGTGTTTTTGATAGTGTATGTAAAAGGAGAAAGCTGAAAGTAAATGTCAACAGAAGTAAAGTGATGGTTTGTGAGCGGAGTAGAAGGGAGGTTGTAGAGTTTGTATGCCCATATAGAGTGGGCATTGAATGTGAAAAAGAACGCCAAATAATTTTGAATGGTGAAGAAATGGAGGAGGTTAACGAGTTTAAGTACCTTGGATCAGTTATGTGTAAGCATGGTGGTACAGAAGAAGAGAAAAGAGAAAGGGCATTGCAAGGATTGACTGATTGGAAGAGAAGCTGCGGATCCATCTCTGGCATGCCATCTCATTGTTGGGGGCTGAATTTCTCCATGGCATGGACTGGACCTCTGCCGGACAGCTGGAGAAAGCTGCCATGGCACAAACCCGACTGATGGAGACAACTGATTTCTTCTTCCACATCATGTTTGG